>NW_007248617.1:152461-266215 GCF_000164805.1 Carlito syrichta
AAAAAAAAAAAAAAGAAATAGAACCCATATCCTTCCCACTGGACACACAGTCTCCATGGGGAAACTGAGCCACAGAGGAATCATTAGGCAAGTGATGCTTAGAACCCCTGTCTCAGTCTTGAAGCAGTCGCCCCTGGACACCTGCGTCAGAGGTGCCTGTTGGTGACTGCTCTGGGCACTCCTTGAAGAATGTCACAAAGGCTTCCTTCCCAGCAGATCACACTTTGCCTGGCTCTCAAATCCATTTTCTCATTCACAAAAGTAGCCTCATTCAGGCTCAACTGTGGGGAGTAAAAAAAGGTTATCTTGGCTGGGGATGGTGACTTACGCCTATGCCTATAATCCCAGCACTTTGGGAAGCCAAGGTGAGAGGATTGCCTGAGCCCACGGGTTTAAGACCAGCCTGGGTAACTTGGTGAAACCTCATCTCTACAATAAATCAAAAAATTAGCTGGGCATAGTGGCATGTGCTTGTAGTTCCAGCTACTTGGAAGGCTAAGGTGAAAGGATCGCCAGAGCCCAGCCCATGAGTGAGACTCTAACTCCAAAAAAAAAAAAAATAAAACCAGAAAAGAAAAAAAAGGCTGTCTTATAAATGATATTGTCTATCCTCTTAAATGGAATGCAGGTGACTAATGAACTTGAGATATTTGTAAAATAACTCAATTTTAATACACAGTGACTTACATACTAGCAGACTCTGGCCGATGTGTTCCTTTCTGTATTCTACCATGCATTCGTTTTCCTGGAAACAGCTGAGCAGTCTTCCCCCTTGACATTCTCTTCACTACCAAGCACAATGATGTTGAGGGCCTGAGTAGGCCCCACTCAGCCAGGAAGGAGAAGGCTTTCTCCATAAGAATGGCGTGATGGAATGGGCCTTGGCCAAAACTCATAGGCAGGGCTTGAGTCTCCACTCCTCAGGGGTATGACACAGAGGTACCCCCTTCCTCTCTTAGGACATCTTGTATGAAGAGTGCTGTAAAGTCTCTCTGTCTATCTCACAGAGCTATCATGGCTACTACAGAACATAATTCAAATTTAAGATGTTGTTATTGCTATACATATTAATAGTGATTTATCAACAAGAAGATATAAACAAATATCAACTGGACAAGGTGGCTCACATCTGTAATCCTAGCATTTTGGGAGGCTGAGGCAGGAGGATTGCTTGAGTCCAGGGTTTTTGTTGTTTTGTTGTTGTTTGTTTGGGTTTTTTTTTTGAGTTGGAGTCTCATTCTTGTCGCCCAGGCTGAAGTGCAGTGGCATACTCACGGCCACTGTAGCCTCGACCTGCTGGACTTAGGTGATCCTTCTGCCTCAGTCTTTCAAGTAGCTGGGACAGATGCACACCACCACACCCAGCTAGTTTTTGTGATTTACTGTAGAGATGAGGTCTCACCAAGTTGCCCAGGCTGGTCTTGAACCCCCTGGCTCAGGCAATCCTCTTGCCTTGATCTCCCAAAGTGCTGAGATTATACACTGAGCCACCGTGTCCGGTCAAGCCCAGGAGTTTGAATCCAGAGTACACAACATAGTGACACCTCATCTCTACAAAAAAATCAAAAAATTAGCCATGCGTGGTGGCGCATGCCTGTAGTCCTAGCTACTTAGGAGGCTGACGCAGGAAGATCACTTGAGTTCTGGAGGTCAAGACTGTGGTGAGCCATGATCATGCCACTGCACTGCAGCCTGGGTGACAGTGAATCCCAGACTCAAGAAATAAATAAGATATGAACAAGAGTCAATCAAAGTATCTGTGAATACTTCCAGGAAAGCTAGAAGATGTTTCCCTCTACCTCCACAGGGTTCCAGGCAATCTGTTTCTTCCTCCTCATGTTCCTGCTCTCTGAGCTCTCCTACACATACTGACCCTGGGCCCTTCCAGTAGGCCATGATGTCAGAACCTAGGTGGATCCTAGAGAAGCACCCCACCCTTTGGCTCTCTTGAGGTGCTGTTCTATTGTCTTTACAGCCCTTTTATTATTTATTTTTTATTTATTTATTATTTTTTAATTTTTTTGAGTTGGATTCTCGCTCTGTCGCCCAGACTGGAGTGCAGTGGCCACTCCTGGCCACCACAGCCTCGACCTGCTGGGCTCCGGCGATCTATCCGCCTCAGCCTTCCAAGTAGCTAGAACTACAGGCACGTGCTACCACGCCCGGCTAATTTTTGATTTATTGTGGAGATGAGGTCTCGCCAAGTTGCCCAGGCGGGTCTCGAACCCGCGGGCTCAGGCAATCCATTCACCTCAGCCTCCCAAAGGCGCGGGATTACAGGCTGAGCCACCAAGCCCGGCTTACAGCCCTTTTATTATCTAAAATTATCCTGGGCTACAGCTTGAATGTATCCCCCAAAGTCTATGTGTTGGGAACTTAATCTTCAATGCAATGGTATTGAGAGATGGGACTGTCAAGAGAAGATGGATGAATGTCATTGTCTGTTCTCTTGCTCTTCTGGCTTCCACCATGGCTGACACAGCAAGAAGGCCCTCACCAGATGCTAACGTCTTGCTCTTGGACTCCTCAGCCTCTAAAACTGTGAGAAATATGGGGGAACCCCCCAAAAAACCAATTCATTTATTAAAAACTGCATATTTATTTTTGCATATTTAAACTTAAGTCACCTTCAAAGGACTCTCCATTTGATGCAATACACCTACCGAGATGCTTTTTCCACTGCTTAAAACAGTTTTTTAACAAATCCATTTTGCTGCCTTTTAGTGCTTCTGCCATTTTTTTGGTTTCACCTCTTACATGCTGGCAAGACGTTTCCTTTTGAGGACATTTTTTATCTAGGGAAACAAACAAAAAGTCACTTGGGGTGAGACTTGGTGAGGGTGGGGCATGGGGTCATACCATTTTTGGTCAAAAACTGCTGAATACAACTCCATGTGGGCAGGTGCACTTGTAAAATTGCCCATCATGAAATGGGCAAACACATTGAAAGAATCTCCAAAAAAAAAATCACTGAAGCTGAATACAGCCTCTCACAACAATGTTAACTGCCATACTGATGCCAATGGGTTCCTAGAGAGGAAAGCCTGAAGAACAAGGGACTCAGCCTTCAAAAAATAATTCCATTTATGTATCCCCCTCATAAATCTCTGTTCTTTATAAATAACTTGATTTCAGGTATTCTATTATAGCAACACACAGACTAAGACATTCTGTGTTTCCTTTTTGTGGTGGTTTCACATCTGTCGCTAGTGGGATATAAGACCCCCAAGAGATGGGCTTTCACCAGCCAAGTCTGCACTCAGCCCATAGCAATGACATCCAATGCCAGTGTCACCCTCTGACAACCGGCCCACACTTGAGTGTGATCCTTCGCTAATTGTGGTTAGTGTTCTCATCTTGTCCTTGCCTTGCTCAAGAACTCCAAGTGGCTCCCTCTTGCTTATTGTTGCTAAGCTAAAAGCCTCTGGCCAGTTGCCAGATCTCTCATCAAAGTTTCCTGCTTGGGCCATTACAAATCCACGGGCCACTTAACCTTCCCCACTGCCCTCACTGCATAGCCACTACCTTCTGGAATCCACTTGACACTTGTTTTTGCTTTACTGATGTTGGTACAATAGATTTTTAAAATAATTGTTCTCAAGGCTTTTCTGCCCATCCACAGTGAAAATATCTTAAGTACATAGACTTTGTATTTATTTTTTCTCCTCTCGAGACACCTTTCACATAAAATTCCTTAAACACAGTAGGTATTCAGTAAATGCCTGTTGACATATGGACTCAGACATCACATTTAGGTTTATTTGTTTGTTTGGGAGGAAGAGGTTAACAGGGCTCAGACTCTGAGAGCATTTTTTGTTCATAGTGCAGCCATAGTTTTGAAGCTAACAGCGGCAAATTGCCACCTACACATAAGGAAAACGGATTTCTGTACATTTAGGGGAAAAAAGGCACTGCTGCTTTCAATGCAACCTTGCTATATTTCATGCCAGTGGCATGTAGGAAATGAAGAGAAACAGCAAAGGCCCAGCAAAAGCCTCCAGTTCTTCCCCATTTCTGAATTCTGTCATCACTGATATCTAGCAGTAGAATAACAAAGATATAAACAGAGCGTGAGAAGCAAGGTTGCCATCAGCATCACATTACCCCATTATCCTCAATATTTTGTGTCTGACCAGAAACTGGAGCCATAGTGACCCTCAGAGGGCCTCTGGGGTGGTTCAGGAGAGGAGTTGATAAGAGGGACACCACCTCCCAGCATAGCGGGGTAGCTGGATCACTAAACCTGATCAAACTCTCCCGAAGAGCCTGTTCCATCTAGATCACTAGGCCCCATTCCAGAGCTTCTGATTCAGTCCCTCTAGGGTGAAGCATCACAATTTGAGTTTCTAACACATTCGTAGATGATGCCAGTGCTGCTGGTGTAGAGTTCTCTCTTAGAGAATCACAGCTTCGACAAACGGTAGACCTGAGGGTCCTAGTGGACTATAGCACAGCTTGGGAAGACAGTCAAACTTCCCGCCATTTCCCTCAGTAACTGGCGTTCTGAGTCACCTCTAGAAACACAGGGTCTTCTCAGCTGCAGCTGGCTATGCGATGTCATCTATCTATTAGATTTAACTCAGCAACATCCAAGCTCAGCTGGATCAGAACCCAGGCCTAGGCCACAGTGCCATTTGTCACCACCTCGTTTTTAAGAAGGAACAGTGTCAACTTGTTATTTTTAACTAATCAGCCAATTTACTCTTAATTCTCTAAAAACTATTGAGGATCCTTCCTTGAATGAACATAAAACTATTACTACTAACCAAATCTCCTCCGGTTTTGTAATGAAAAAACATTATTCATATTAGGAAAGGATACATATTCACTGAATAAAAATAAGATACAGACAAACAAAAATAAGAGAACTAAGAAATACATATAATCCCACCACTGGCCACTGTTGACATTTCATTTCAGATATTCAGAGGTAATTCAGATCATCTCTAAAGGTTGGAAAGACAATGAGATTGCTTCTGTTGAGTCTTCCAGTCCTGCAATTTCCTGACTCAAATTATCTTTGCCTTTTGTTATCTGCTGCACTGGATTCTGTGTTACCATTGGCAACCTCTTAATATCAGTGAATGACAGGTCCCAGAGTTACTCCGCCTCCAAGAAGGCAAAACCATAAAAACATCCAATAAGTGTGTTTTCATTCTAGGGACCCAGCACTGTGGACTGAGCAGCAAGTAGTACAGTGGCTTGTATCTCTGGCATTAAAGCCTGCAGCTGCCTTACAGGATAGAAATGTTATTGTCTCTGGTTATTAAAGGGTTTTAGAAAGCAATTGGAAAGAATAATGCTAAGTACTAAAGAGACTGTATTTGAAAGACGTGTGGACACTTGGAAGTTTACTCTATTGCGGGGATTTACCGATCCTACAAATGCCAGTTTCAAGGAAGGAAACGCTGATATATGTCTTTGGGGGAATAGGCAAAAGCCAACAGACATCTCTCATCGGTTCTGTACTGGGAATAATAAGAGTCTCACCATTTTTATTCTTTCATAATACATTCATTTATCTGTGTGTGTTCATTTGGGAAATATTTCTTAAGTGTGAAGGTAAATGAGAAAATTGTCTTTATTTTTCTCTTCTCTGTGTTTAGGGTCTTAAATTGCCATGGTTTTTTATTTTAAAACAGAGTATATGGACACTTTCCGTCTCAGTCCATTTGTGCTTCAATAACAAAATACCATAGACTGGATCATTTATAAAGAACAAAAATGTATTTCTTACAATTCAAGAGGCTGGGAAATGCAAGTGCAAGGCACTGGCACTGATGTCTGCTGAGGGCTGCTCTCTGCTTCTGTGTTGACACCTTGTTGCTGTGTCCTCATGTGACAGAAGGGAAGGCAAGAGAGCCTAAGACTGAGGAAAGCTTCTTTTATAAGGATCTAAATCCCATTCTCAAGGGAGAAGCCCTCATGACCTAATCACCTCGTAAAAGCCCTACCTCTTAATACTATCACAATGGCAACACCTGAAATTTGGAGGGAACACATTCAAATCATAGCACTCCCTTCTGAGTCTCATGGTGAGCACCAGAGCTCACTTTCTTCCTCTCTTCTCAGTGTCTATGATTCACCATGACCACAGTTGCTCACCACTGATGGATGATATCAAATCTCAGTGCTTTCTGCTCAGATCAAGCCACTGTGGATCATTGCATTACAAACCTGGTGCCTCTTTTTAAGAGCTACATTAATGTGAACAAATGAGTGTGAGCAAGAAAGTGATGAAATGTAAAAAATGTGAGTTTAGTATGAAAAGTTTTGGTATCCTATGAAATATATTTGGGTTTTGTCCCAGTTTCTGTCATAGAGCACCTAAAACCTCCGGAATTTTCCAAATGATAGGAGGATCTTTTGTTATGCACAATGCGCCCCTTTGATAACTCTTAAATTTATACTGATGCATTTACTCTAGATAACCTCAGGATAGGGCCAGTCACTGATAGACCTAGTGATTAGGGGATTAGAGGTAGGAACTTTCAACTCCACCCATTGACCTTTGGGGAGGAGGTGATGGAGACCAAGCTCTATGTAAACTCTTGAACAGCAAAATTTGATGAGCTTCCAGGGTGTTGAACAGGTGGAGGTGCTAGAAGGGTGGTATGTCCAGAGGGTCCCCACCCACACCTCACCCTATTCATCTCTTCATCTGGGCTTCATCAGTATCCTTTATAATATGCTTTAGAATAAACCAGTAAACTCCCTGAGTCCTGTGAGCATCCTAGGAAATTAATCCACCCCAAAGAGGGGGTCTGGGAACCTTGGTTGGTAACCCATTAAGGTATAGGGGCCCTGAATTATGGTTGGGCTCTGAAATGGGGGCAGTTTTGTGTGTCTGAGCTCTTACCCGGTGGGATCTGTCACTATCTTTGGATAAAGAGCATCAGAATGGAATTGAATTGTAGGATATCTACTTGGTGTCTACTGGAGAATTGCTTTGTGGGTAGAGAACCCCCAGAACAAACATCTGATCATAGAAGTGTGTTTCTGTGTTGAGTGTGAGTAGAAAGATGAAAAAAGTTTGGAGGTTTTTTTCCTTACTCAAGGGCATATATAGTAGACATTTGGGAGAATCTGTGATGTAGATCTTTAGATATTTGAGACCTATAAAGCGAAAAAGAAAGTAGAGTTCATCTGTGTTATTTCTTACAAAAGAACTTGGATCCATATGGAAATACATTTAACAAGAAACAGAGTTACATTCAAAATAAGAATACATTTAAGAATTAGTACTATTGAAAAATGGAATGGGACATCGAAAGGAGTGGTCCCCAACCTTACTGGCATGAAGGACCTGTTTCATGGAAGACAGTTTTTCCATGGACCAGGGGTGGGGGATCATCAGGCATTTGAGTCTCATAGGAGTTAAGGAGCATGCAACCTAGATCCCTCACATGCACAGTTCACGATAGGGCTCGCACTCCTATGAGAATCTAATGTTGCCACTGATCTGACAGAAGCTGGAGTTCACCTACCACTCACCTCCTGCTGTGCTTCCCGGTTCCTAACAAACAGGCCATGGACCATGGCTCCCAGTCACTGAAGGACATTTTGAGAGACTGAATGGACATTTCATAAATGTCATAAAGTGGGTTCTAATACTGGAAGGAACATTGTCATAAATGTTTTTCAAAGTTTATTGAGACCTGAGATACAGGATTTGTCCTTGTGTATTACAGAGACAGTACAGCAGCATCCTAATCAAGCTTCCTACCCAAATGCATCCAGTTTATCTCATTGTTTCTACTAGAATAATCTATTTGCTAATGATCTAATTTTCAGTCATTTTAAGTATCAGTAGTGACTCCATGCCACCTATCATGTGAAATCCACTTACCTGAGGCCCACATATGAAATATTCTCCTAAGAGATTTTCTCATTTTCAACATCTTGTGTCTGTTAGCACAATACTAACTTGGTTGTTACAACATCAGCCTTATAAATTTTTTCTTTCTGCCAATCTGATTATATTCATTATTGTCCAAACTTAGACAATAATTCATATTCAGAAGTTAAACCCCCTTCTCTTTTTCACATACTACAACTCCTGACATGTTCTCTACACTATGTTTATATATAATATATGTACATATATCTATGTACATTTATGTATATGTTAATTAATATATAATTGATACCTATATTAGTATAATAATAACGTATTCCCCTCATGCATTACCATCACATTGTTTTCTAATTATTTTATGTGTGTATATATATTTTTCTATCTGAGGCAGGAACCATATCTTCAATTTATTTTGTTCTTGAAATGCTTTTTATTTTTTCAACCCAAACAATAACACATAATGAAAATGATCAGATGATTTGACCTCCTTCTTTGTGGCTATTTTTAAAAATTGTCCAAAAAGACAGGATTTTCCATTTATTTTCTAGTTTGTCCTTTAGATCAATGGAAATAAGAAATATTATTTCTCTATATTTACCACTAGATGAAATAAGTGATGAGAAGAAAGGAAGGGAGGGAGAGAGGGAGGAAGATTTCTATAACTATGTCACATTAAAGATTTGAGAAACTAGAAAATGTCCTGTTTCCTGCTCTGACTCATGCAGATGAAGCTGATGGTCTGCAGCTAACTTTGGCTTGTTGGCAGGCTTGCCTAGAACAGTTACATAGAAGTGGAATATGTGTAGAGCCTTAACAGAAGACTGGATGTTCAAATTGTTCTTATGATGTTTAAATTTTGGTAGAACAGTAAACTGTCGCACACACATGCACACACTCCACACCTATATTCTCAACTTGAAACTGTGGCTGGAATAAGAAGCAAAGACAAACAGCAGATGTTCCTTGACTTATGGGGTTATGCCCAATAAACCCATAATAAATTGAAAATATAGTAAGTCAAAAACTTTTGATAGTTTTCAACTTACAGTGGGTTTTCCAGATATAGCTGCATGGAAAGTTAAGGAGCATAATGAATGTGTCCCATTGTGATGTTGAATCAGCCTGACACAAACCATAGTAAGTTGGGCACCATCTGTATAACTATTATTTATTTTTAAAGATGAGCTATCTAGATTCTTTTACTACAGTGTATACTAAAAGATAAAACCCGAATGCCCAAACCACTAAATGGAACCCTCTTGGCCAAGGGACCCCAGAAAGACCTTAAGAACTGAGTTTCCAGTCACGATAGGTCAGCCATACCTCATTAAACCCCTTCCTTTTATAGGTTAGATACAGTGACTGACCACCATTAATATTAAAACAGAGATCATAAGACTGACAGCAGATTCTTTGCGGCAATAAGACACTGAACTATAAACAAGACCTTAGGTTATACTAAGGAAAGGTTAAGTCACTCATCCCTAGACTTAAAGAATAAACTATGTTCTAACTGCTGCAAGGTTTTTCTTTTCTTCTGGCAGTTAAATAAGCACTGGCCTGGAGATAAGCAATATTTACAATTCATCCTCTGCCAGACACTGACTAACTGACCCCCTTATTTCACGAGCCATAACTACAGCTCTAATTGGACAAGTGACTGGTTTCAATAACTTTCTTCTGATAAGTATCCGCTTATCATGAACTGGTTCTGGCCAGTTTACAGAAGCTGTGCACTTGAGTGCCTTTGTGTCCCTGCTTCACCTTTTGACATGTATGGTTTAACTGGAATACATTTAAATGTTAAGTCATCACCCTGAGGTGAACATGAATTATATGCAACATATATGTTTATTCAGTACACATATGTTAGGACCACCTTCATGAACATTCATAGCTCCTCCTGTAACCTGTGAATAATATGTTTATTTGGTCAACTCATTTAACTTAAATTCCTCAAAGCACCTTACTTTCAGCTTTAGCTAGAGGCTGTGCTTTCAAGCTTGTCAGAATGGCCACCTTACAGAAGGCCACCCTTTATAAGAAGTAAAGCCTCCTGTCTAACTGTGTAAATTTGTGGGTTTTTTATTAAAATAAGAATGAAGGAATAGAACAATTGGAAACGTTTCGTAGGAAATGATTTCTTTTCTTTTCTGTGGGTTTTTTTTTTTTAATTTGAATTATCCCAGTGCTTGTCATATTTAGTTGTAAAATATATGCAAACACCAATATTCTGTACTGAATTGCTGTTAATTATGGAAGCCATTTAATCAGGAAATACCCAGTAAGCTAATCGAAATCTTTATGAAGTATTAACTGTTTAGTTAGAATGATAATTTGGATTAAGAGGAATAACTTCTCTAATATATTGGCCTTTCTACAAAGTTAGCTATTTATGTTGCACTTTATTCCAAAGAGATTTAAGGTATCTTGGTAATTTTTATGTTTTGGGGGTGATTTTTATTCATCCCTAAATTTTATCTTAGATGGTTTACATACAGAATTCTTGCATACAGCTTAAAGGTTAATACATGGAAACTCTGAGATTAGAGGAAGCTTTGAGATTTAATGGAGACAGCAAATCAAATACAACAAGTTAAAGGAAATAACAGGTGAAGTGTTTGGTTTCTCAAGTTAAGAATTTGATAGTCTGTGTTTTAAATTCAGATTATTGAGTCTCATGATTTAATATTTATAAAATTAAATGCATACCTTATTGGGCCGCAATTCCCCTTTCAATATATAGCATTTTAATGCTTAGAACAAAGCTAAAAATTTGCCCCTAGAACTTAATTTAGTATAAATTTTCACTAGGAACATTTGTTCAGAACATGAAACATTACAAAGCAATTATTCTGAGGAAGAAGCAAAAAAGCAGGAAATAATTTCTCTACACTTTTTCTCTGAAAAAAGAAGCTTCCATGTGCAATCATTTAAAATTAATTGTTCTGATAAATTTATTTTAAAGCATAAATTAAAATATATGCCAACTGACAAACTGAATGCCAATTATTTTCATTTATAATAGTTAAAATTGTATTTTCAGTTTAAGAACTTTTTAATTATTCTATGAAAACAATGTATATACATTGAAGTAGTAGCAGAAATCATGTTTCCCAAGAGTATTTGAATTACTATTTTGTTTTTAAAACATATAATTAACTCTTGCAATGGTTTCTAAATTCTTATTTATATCTGTTTCAACCTTTAAAACTGAGATGTCCAATAGCAGAGCAACTCATCACATTAAACTATTTAAATATAAGTATAAATTAATTCATTAAAATTAAATACAATTAAGAATTCACATTTCAAGTGCTCAATGGTCATATGCAACTAGTGGCTGTCATACTGGACAACACAGATATGCAACATTTCCATCATCACTCAAAGTGCTTATGGAAAGTGTTGCTTAGGCTGTTCACTTTTTTGAGGACAGAGTCTGGGATTTCTTTCTCCACCTGGAATTTCCAGCTTCCTGAACTGCACTTGGCCTTCCCAGGAAGGCAGCATCATTGTAGCCTTGTGGTCTCTAGAAACCTGTTTCACTGCTAGCTTGGGCAAGTCACTACATTGTTCTATGCTTATTTTCCTCTTTTATAATGAAATTAATATTTGCCTCACAAAGTTGTTCAAATAATCAAACGAGATAATCAAGTGTGTGAAATCTAAAACAGAGTTCTTTATATACTAGCAATTATTGTTGTTAATTATTTTGAAAATTTAGTAAATACCTGTTGAAAGGATGGTTAAGTGAGTGATCTTCTTGGTGCAATGTCCCTAAGTCTAAAAATACCCCATTTGTATACACAGAATCCTCTCATGTTCTATTATTTTTCTTTTTTTTATTCTAAATCAACCAAACCTAAGCAACTTTTTTTTTTTCTAAGAAAGACAGAAGGAAGGAAAAAAGTAATTGGGGCAGTGATAAAATGAAAAGAGAAAAATTATTATTCATAACACTCTGAATATTTTAATTCACTTTAAAGCTATATAATTCTATAAAAACACTAGAGTAGAAATTATAAAACAAATGTCCCCTAAGTTCTGTCATCAATCATTTTAAGGTTTTTTTAAAATTCACAAGGATCTAAAAGCATAGCTAGTATATGCTCTATGCACAATTTCATGTTTTTCTCACTAAGCATTCTATTATTAATTTTTTTGTATATTATTTGAGAATCATATTCATAACTAGAATCACTTTTTGTTGCAGATGCTAGGCACAACTCTAGATACTTTGAAAATATTATACCATTGAATGAGGACAAAATATTCCAAAAGTCAGATGTAGAGTATTTCGATAGTCATTTTCTTGTTTTTGAATATTTAGATTATTTTTAGACTTTCAGAGAAGAGTGTTACTTTTAAAGGAGAATTTCTAATCTGTAAATGTAGGAGCAAATTATCAATAAAGTCCTTTCTGATTCACTTGAGTTTGAGTTTGAGAAAGGTTCCTTGCTTGGGTAAAACAAAGCAGCAGATGGTGACAAAGGTATAAGATAAAAAAGATTGATCCATTGTCATGTTACACAATATTAGATCACTGAATTTGAGAGCCTGTTCTCAAAAGAGAATGGAAAAAAATTGTTAAAATCTAAAACTGTCTATAAATATATAGTTGAAGCATATCACATGGAAAATAATCTCTATTCCACTAATATTTCAATGATGCTACTAAAACCAGTGAATTTGTTATGCTAATTAAATTACTGCTGCTCAAAGTGTGACATTTTAAAACACCTGTTTAGTGTATTTGTTATGTTGAAAATGTAAAAATAACACTTCGATGTAGAGCATTTACGAGCCATCCATATGCCTGAGTATCCATATGGTATTACAAATTTTAAAAATCATTTCTCTCCTATTGGAGAAAGAGCTTTTCTGTTAACTCCCAAGGGACCACTTAGTGGTGACTATTGTTCTTTCGCCTCAACGTACTGACGTTCCCTTAGTGCACAATTATGATACACTCTATTGATTGCAGCAGCGGCTGCCCACTCAGAATTAGTCTCTGTCTTTCTCTTATAACCATACAGATTTATTAAATTTAACCACCTTCCATTTTATTGCCAACATTAAAATATGTAAATGACAACCACATTTCCAAGGGTTGGTTTTTAAGTTAGATGGTACAGTATCCCACTGGAAATTCACTATAATATTGAAGTCAATATTTTTTAGATTTAAACTATCAATTGCTACTTTGTAGCTACCAAACACATGTATAAAACTAACAAGGAGACATGAAAAATGGACAGGTTTATGAGGAAGATGTGGCTTCCATGATTTGGACAGTGAGGGTTTATAATGTTTTTCAATATTGCTTTTTTAAAATTATACTTTTCTCACCTTTTCTAATTATTTTTAAATGACATTTTAAAAATTCTCTTTCTGGTTGTTTTAATATTTATTTAATGTATAAGAATAGAATAAATGAGCTTTCTGGAATACTAGAAGAATAGATTCAAATATTCCTTCTCTCTCCTTGTCTTTCTTTTTCCTCCCTCTCTCTCTCTCTCTCTCTCTCCCCTTTCTTTCTTTCCTTTTCTCTCTTCTTCCTTCCTTCCTTCCTTCCTTCCTTCCTTCCTTCCTTCCTTCCTTCCTTCCTTCCTTCCTTCCTTCCTTCCTCAGGGTCTTAGTCTGTCACCAGGCTAGAGTGACATGATGATCACTATGTTGCCCTGACTGGTCTCCAACTTTTGGCCTCAAGTGATCCTCCTGTATCAGCCACCCAAAGTGCTGGGATTACAGGCATGAGCCACCACACCTACCTGCCTTTCTTGTCTTTCATTTTTTAATTCCTTTCTATGTGCCGGTCAAGTTCTAAAACAGATAGCTAAGGCACCATTGTTGCCATCAAGAAGCAGGGGACAGCTAAACAGAATTTGACAGTGTGTCTGAGAAACATTTCGGGAGGAATGAACCCAGGGTGTTATGGGAGCACCTTGGTGGTCACATGACTCTCTGAGGGTAGTCAGTGACAACTTTCCTCCTGAGCTAGGTCCTGAAAACAGGATGGTATCCTGCATGGGCAAAGGTATGGTGGTAAGAGAAGACGTAGGGGTACAAGTTGGTCATTGGCAGAAATCCAGAGATGTGGCAGTGGTGGAGCAGAGATGCAATGGTAGAGAGGGATTGGGCCAGGCAAGCAGGCTTTGGATAGCAGCCAGGTGAATTTAGAGCAAAATGTATTATGATGAAATCCAGTTTATCAGATTTTTCTTTATGGCTCAAACTTTTGGTATCAGGTCTAAGAATTCTTTGCCTAACACCAGGTTATGAAGGTTTTTCTCCTGAGTTTTCTTCTAAGAGTTTTGCAGCGTTTACATTTGACATTTAGATCTTACAATTGTTGTTTTATGGTGGTAAAATATACATAACATAAAGTTACCATTTTAAGTGTACAGTTCAGTGGCATCAAGTACATTCACATCGTTGGCAACCACCACCATTGTCCAAATCTAGAATGTTTTTCATCTTCCCAAACTGACTCTCATTAAGCACTAATTCCCCATTTCTTCTCCCTCTCTCCATCCCCCAGCAATCACCCTTCTACTTTGTGTCTATAAATTTGCCTGCTCTGGGTACCTCATACGAGTGGAATCATACATATTTGATTTGTGGTGACTGGCTTATTTCACTTAGCATAATGTCTTTAAGGTCCATCCACGTTGTAGTATGCATTAGAATTTCCTTCCTCCTTAAGGTGGAACAATAACCCATTGTGTATAAATACCATTGTTTATCCATCTATCAGTGAACACTTGGGCTGTTGCTTCCATCTTGCATTGATTGATTGATTGATTGATTGATTGAGTTAGAGTCTCACTCCGTCACCCAAGCTGGAGTGCATTGGCACACTCATGGCCACTGCAGCTTCAACTTGCTGGGTTCAGGCGATCCTTCCGCCTCAGCCTTCCAAGTAGCTAGAACTACAGGCGTGCACCACCATCCATGCCTGGCTAATTTTTTTAATTTATTGTAGAGATGAAGTCTCACCAAGTTGCCCATGCTTTTCTTGAACCCCTGGGCTCAGGCATTCCTCTTGCCTCTGACTCCCAAAGTGCTGGGATTACAGACGTGAGCCACCGCACTCGACATTTCTAGAAATTTATCTTTTTAAACAATTTTATTTTAAAGTTCTAGAAATTTATCTTGTAAACAATTTTGGTAGAATTTCTAACCTCTCCACTTTTAATGACATTTTTATTGTTATGGAACTTGATTTTCTTGTGTGCCGAGCAGCAAGACATTTATAGTTGTTTTTTTTTAAGTTACCATGAATAACTAAAAAATGAAATATATGTTCATTAAAAGATTATAAATACAAGTGACTAGATTATTTTGAAAAAATAAAGAGCCAGAAATATTCTGGATTAACTGTTGCAATAAATCACAACAAAGTAAAAGAGCAGTGGCATCATTGATTTCACACTATTGCCATGGCTGTCCATAAGTGTATGCTGCTTATGCGACCACAGAAGTTTTCGTATGCCACTGCTAAAGATTTTCGGCTGGGCTCCTGCAGCCTGTAATTTCAGCACTTTGGGAGGTCGAGATGGGTGGATTGCCTGAGCATGTGGGTTCGAGATCAGCCCAGGCAACTTGGTGAGACCTCGTCTCCATAATAAATCAAAAATTAGCTGGGCGTGCTGGCACACACTTGTGGTTCCAGCTACTTGGAAGTCTGAGGCAGAAGGATTGCCTGAGCCTAGCAGGTCAACCCTGAAGTGGCCGTGAGCATGCCACTGCATTCCAGCCTAGGCGACAGAGTGAGACTCCAACTCAAAAAAAAAAAAGATTCTCTTAGATTCTTTGGAATGCATACTATTTCTAAATAAAGGTATTTCTGTTCCTGTAATGTGTTTGAGAAATGGAAGAAAAATAATGACTTCAAATGTCTCTTAAAATGCTGACTTCTAAATTTATATGAAATACATATGCAGCAACCATGTAGCATCATAATTATTTACCTTGGACAAAAGTTAGACATATTTTGTGCATAGAAGCAACATTGATCAATACTGGTTAATACATATGCCTAAAACTTTAGCTAATTACAGGACTTGAGTATGGCACTGAAGAAGATATGGTTCAATGATGTATTATTTTTTGATAGGTTAAAAAGGAAAAAAACTATGGATGATGTAAGTGGATAAAATTTATTTCTTATGGATATTCTTTAATTTATATGAAAGGTTATGCTTTAAATAAAATGTTTACTAGTAATCCACAATTGAGATATAAAAAAATTGGCAACTTTAATTTCACCTGCTTGTATTACTTATTCCAAGAAATTTAAAGAGAACCAGGGTGATTATGAGTACATCACATTGCAATCACCTACAAATGAGGCTGGGCAGAGTGCACAAATAACAAAAAGCACATTTCAAAGTTGAAAAAGATGGTCATCTCTGCTTGAGGCAGAATATTGCTTAATGCAAAGGAAGAACTCTTTCGTTCACAGAGAGCAAATTATAGGGACAGTTAGAATATCAAGAAGAGTTTGCTGTGACATTTTCCTATTTTGGTTGCTTTAATTCCTACCCCCTGTCTTACCCTTTAGAGATCAACGTGTTCATTTGCAGGAATGATGGTCTGGCAGAAGATTTTCATAATAAATCTCAAGGGTTTTTTTTTTTTCCAATTTTTTAAAAGAAAGCTGTCGGGGTTTTTTTAAACATGCTGAACCTATACAGGCAAATGAAATAAAATGCCAAGCAGTCAGCTACAGCATGCTGACCATGTAACCAACCTCCATAATTTGGAATATTACCACCATTAAAATTTCTTTTGTTGAGTCCCAAATTGGATAGAGTCTTCATTTCATCTTTGCTTGGCTAGGATATACTAATAACAGGTTTAAGAAAATTATGTAGTATTACAATTTCAACTTCAAAACTTTCTTCCCCTAAAACTTTACAGGAAAGTCTTTCTTAGGACCAAAATGCCCTCTCTTAGCAAGAAGTTGCTTTTGGCACAAGTGGAGGCTTAATAAGAGAGCTGGTAACATGTCTTGAATTTCTTGTATTGTGCTCATGGGCAGTAAACAAATGTTTTGTTTGGTTTTAGTTGGAACCATTTCCTTAAAATTTCTCCAGGAAAAGGAGAAGCTAGCCTCTGACTGCCACCTCCCTTACCTGATATACATAAAGTCCCCAATTAGATCTGAACCTCAGTAATTATGCTCTAGAGGAATACTGGCAAATAAACAGGAAAATATAGCTGAGCAGAGCAGATGCTGATGGGGAAGTTCAGGGGTTTTACATCAGGTCCGCTCAAACCAGCCTTTGATGGGAGAAATAATTGGACCTTCCCAAGGAAACAATGTGAACTGAGGCCTAAAGGATATGTAGGAATTAGCCAGGAGAAAAGAGGTTAAAACAAAGTCTTCCAGAATTAGAGAACCTCTAATAAGAAGACCCAAAATCAAGACAAAATATAGTACACTGAAGGAATTAAGAGGAGTTAGTATAGCTAAGGAGAGCCAGAGAGTTAACAAGGGCTGAACCAGCCCTATAATCAGAAAAGAAGACAGAAAAGATGTTCAAAGGCCTGATGTCTTTCCGTCTTTCAAGAATCACTGTCTGTCACTGCCTGGTGTACAATAATGTCAAAAACATTATCTCATTTATTATATCTGTTTTTGTTTTGTCTTGTTTTCAGGAGGGAGAGTACGTCTGATTCTTATTACTCACTCTTGGTCAGCAGAAGTCTGATAGCATATCATTTTAATCAGATTAGTAGAAATATGTAGTAACATTGATAGCAGCAGAAATCAACCGCTGGAAAGAGCTAGGCTTATGAAGGGAGCTTTATAACAATCCCAAAGAGAAATTGACAAGACTGGAAATGTTCCCTTACTGGCCTTTTCTTTTTACGCTTTCTTAACCTTTCTGCTCTTTTGGACATATTTGAACACTTTCTCCTCCTCCTGTTTCCGATTTAAATTATGCAGTTTCTTTTTTAAAGTAACACTAAAGTTAAATTCATAGATGAAAGTGTAAAATAGATTGACAAGGAAAATCAGTGACTTGGGGAAACTTTCAGAGGAATTTTGATACATAGTTGAAGAGCACAGGCTTTGGAGTCAGAAAGACCCCTCCACATTTAATTTTTTGAGTCATTTCTCATTCAGTAAGGACTACTTACTCTTCAGCAGTGGCTGCTTCCCAGCTTTCACCCTGGAGACAAGTCAATTACAGCTTTTGACTTCAGAGATAGTTTAGTTATGCCAAGCTCTATCATTTCCTAGCTTTGTGGCATTGCCAAGTTACTCAACCCATGTAAACCAACAGTACTTTTTTTTT
This sequence comes from Carlito syrichta, assembly GCF_000164805.1. Taxonomy (NCBI): domain Eukaryota; kingdom Metazoa; phylum Chordata; class Mammalia; order Primates; family Tarsiidae; genus Carlito; species Carlito syrichta. The sequence continues at coordinate 170,633 of NW_007248617.1, forward strand.
TTTTTAATAAAATAGGCATAATCATGCCAACTTCACAGGTTATTTTGAGAATGAAATGGGATACTTAAATAAAATTATTAACACTCTACCTGTAAAATCTCAGTCTAAAAAAACATGCCATATTCCCAAGTTAGGATTCATTCTAGCAACTGCGGTCTCTTAGACAAATTTAGACTCTAACCATCCTCAATAAACAATTGTTTTGATGGATGAATAACTTACATTTGTTTGATTTGTATGGTATTTTTGTGTTTGTGTTATTTCATCCATTGTAAATTACTAAATTTGTTGGTATATAATACCCATTATACTAATTAGACCCGTATCTCTGCACATGGTCTGTCTACATACTTGTATTCAGTGTGAATTTTTGCATGTTGTTGAGATCTTAAAATACATAAATTTTTAAATGTACATTTGAAATTTAAGACATTCTTATTTTAATGGACTCATTCAATTAATTTAATCATGATTAATTTAATTTCATTAGCCTTATATTAAAGGCTCTAGTCCTATGTTAATATACTTTGTAATTAAGCATGCACTTTTACTAAAGTGTTGGATGTGAAATTACAGCTCATTAGTCCAAGAGATGAAGAGGAACACTCAGAACATTTAACAAGAGTAATTGTTAGGGGGATAAATCCATAACTACCATATTGGGAAAAAACTAATAAAAATGAAAAATAAAAATGTGAAGTAGTGTACATGAACATGGACTCTGACATTAAAAAAAAAAATTTGTCCTACAATTAGAAAATGCCAGAAATTGATTTTCAGTAATTGTCCCTCCTTGATGTTTAATTAAAGAGCATTTTCAACTTAAAGGTCACAGTGAATTGAGTTTTTCTAGATGATGGTCGATGAGAATGTGTTTGGAAGCAGATATTGAACTTACCTATGTCTTAAAAGATTAAAGAGAGAGAGGAAAACATTTCATTCTGTCCTGGGGAGGACAAGTATACTATTTTACATACTGTCAGTTCAGAGGAGTAAAGAAGCCAACAATAAAGATAAAGGGTGTTGAGACTAGAAAATAAATGTAGCAGACTTTATGAGAGGTCAAGTTTAGATCTGAGTATCTTATTGTGGGAAACTGTGTTCCACAGGAACTGTGAGTAAAGAAAACTCTCACTGAAGCACAGCCTGTCAGAGCGCAGTTGCTGTGTGGAGGGAAAGACACATCTGTCTCCTTAGCTTTTCATAGGAAGCCCAGAATTAACAGCAGATATTGTAACGTGTGCATTCCGGGATGCTGCTGGCTTGCCTTCTCTCCTGAAAGTTGGAGACAACAAACAGCAGCTCTCAAAATGCCGCTTTATCAGAAGGTGATAAAGAAACACAAAGCTTTCTCCTTTCTAATATTCAGGTCAGGCATCCTACCAGTTGAAGAATTGCCCACCGTTTCCACATCTCACATTCTATATTATGATCTACTCATACTTTGTGCTGAGGAACTAACAGGCTATTTGATGCTGAGCCACACAAAGAGAGAAAAAGAATTCCTTAAGAGTGTGTGTGGCTTAAAAGATCCAGTTTAATATTAAGAACAGGGAAGCTATGTTATGTGCACATGAATACTGGCTCTGCTGTGACCCAGGTAATCACCATTTCAATCCAAGAATGTGGGGTTTACATTTTCCCTTTCACTCCTGAGTCCACATCACAGTTCTACCCACAAAATGCTAGCAAATTGGCAAATTGGATGCTCCATCCTGAGGCTGACTGAGCATGCAAATACTGTTTTTTACAATAAAAGCACGAAGTAGTAGTGAATTTGCATGTCTATCATTAATTAGCTAAATTTAGCACACATATTCATATCTGTGTTGCTTCTGAAGTAATGCTAACAATAAATAAATAAAATTTTATAAGAAAATATAACTTCTTTATAATTTTATAAGAAAGTATAATTTCATATGCTTGAAATGTATTAATTAGGATATATCTATACTGACACATTCACAATACTGTGCAAACTATTACATAGATATATGTTATTATCAAATAGCCTTGAAACTTTGCATAAGGTGTTAAGAATACCCCTAGATTTAGGTATATTCTTAAACTGAACATATGGAATATTAAAAGCCTGAGGGAATAAAACAAATGGTATGGCCTACTTTTACATTGTATTGAGGCATTTAAGTAAAAATGCATGCTACTAAATAGAGTTCTTCCCATTATTCATTCAATAGTTTTGTTCCATAGCATAGAATGTTCCAAATACCCTGCCCAAATATTTTAAGCCATAAAAATAGGATGTCAATCCTGAAATGATGTTTATTCTAGATCAAAGCCCTGAAGAATGAGGATCTCTTAACTTTGGGGAAAAAATTTGTTATCCCCAAATTGTATAATGCTTTACCGTTTCCAAACCCTTTTTATCTACTAATTCTTATCTGACTCCCTGATGGCTGTCTTCTCTTTCATGGTGTAGCCTGGATCAGGCCTTGGACATGCAGCTTCATCTCTCTTCTCTCATGGATGGGAAGAATGAGAGACACGGATAATGCTTTGGATGATCTACATAGGTGTGAGAATGGATATTTTATTTTTAAACACTCCATTAAAGGAATTTCTGCAGCCTCTGTCTGTCACCCACTCCACTATGTAATCAGAAAGGTGTTTCTCATGGTCTATTTGCTTGAAATTGATCGCGCTATGGTTTAAGTTCACTCTTTTCTTATTTTATCTTTTATGGAAGGGAAGAACATCTCATCACCATCTCTCTGTAACTTTCCTTACCCTCAGAATTGATTGTACCATTCCTGGCTTCCTCTTCCCTGGTCCCGTCCCCGTTTAGTCTTGACCTTGTCTCTCCTCTTTGTCTCTAGTAACTGCATCTATGGCAAGAACTCATACTTATAGGGAGAGACACTTGCTCTACAGGAATGTCCTTGCTTTCTCAATTGGTCTTTAAATTTTGTTCAACATGGCCACAACTTTTCTTTTGTGGCATGAAGGCTAAAAATGTAGTGCTCTGAATGAGATTACCAGGTGAATTTACATTCGTCCCCAAGGTGTAAATGACTGAGATAAGGTCTTTGCTGAGAACACATCTGGACTGGGGAAGGCATGGAATACCTAAAAGGTAGTTACTGGGTACCCCAAGAAGTAGGCAAAGAGCAAGGAAAGTGTTAAGAGGGAAAAAAATTCTATTTACTCCTAGATTGGCCCCCATTAGACCAAAACTGTAGAGAGCTGTGTTCTCCTTTATTCATTGTTTTAGAGGAACCTCTGTGACCACAGGTTGTAGGAGTTAATTTCTTTGATTTCCAATATATTCTGCATCCATGGGTCTTCCGTTGACCTTTTCCATGCATTGTTTAGCCAGTGGAGGTGGCGCCGCACTTTTCAATTCCATCCTTCCTTAACAAAGGCAGGGTATAGTCAGTCATTAAGCAGGGTGGTGTACCTTTCCACCTGGGGCTGGTAGGGATGTCAGAGGCCTCCTTGGCTGACCTGTAAGTCTCTGACCTCTGACTAAGCCAGTGATAGTCCAGCTTCATGTGCATTACAATCTCAGGGTTTATTTTTTTTTTAAATGCTGGTGCCTGGGTCCCACCAAGGCCATTGAAACCAAACTACAGTGATGAGTGAACACTCACCAGGAGATTCTGACCCATAGTGGGCATGAAGAACCACAACTCAGCACTTGAAACCCTGGGAGCCCCACTTTACAAAGCAGCCTATTTTGTTTTGTACTTGAGCAACTCCACTGAGGATTCTTCTTGGGCTGAGTGAAGTCTGTATCTGTCATCCTCATATTAGCAAATAAGGAGTTCCCCACCCATAAAGTGCACCTGGAAGAGTATGACATGTGGCACTGATTCCAAGATCCTGTATTTGAGAATGCATAAAGGGAATTGGAAAGTTTCATGCACACATAGTGCTTAGTCAAAACTGAATGTTGGAATGTGATGGACTTGGTGTGACTATCAGGAATGTTTTATTTAAGGAAGGGGGAAAATATCATATTTTTCTATAGTTAATTTTTTTTAATCCATAGTAACTTTTACCCAAATGGAGGCCAGCTTGATTGTTTCAAGTAGTTATAAATTGCACACTGTATTCCTGAATTGCTTTTTTACAAACAAACAAAAAAAGGGCATTTATTTAAAAGGGAATTTAAATTTTGAAAGGGAAAAATTATGTGACATTTATCTGATTAGTATTTAACTGTTCTGATTTTTCAAAATCAAGACGTATCATAGGGCTGGTCTGCTATGACTACTAAAGTCATAGTCCATAGTCAAAATCTTTTCTTCTTATTATTATTAACAATATATTTCAGTGCTGTAAACTATAGATGGAATGAATAATCTGGCAAACTAAGGGTATTAAAAGTTCTGTGTAATCTTTATTGTTTTGCTGATGTTAAATGCAAAGGAACTTTCTGTGTCTCAGGAAGCAATATGCGGACACAGGTCTGAGTTTTAGCACTGCATTTTGCAGAATGCGTAAGGTAATACTGAAGAGAGCTTTTTTTTCCCTTTCTCTTTTCTGTCTTTTGAAGATGTCCTTTACAGAAGTGCAAGGGCATTTACAAGGATTTCTGGGCTTCTCCATCAGCTGCTTAGTGCCTGTGGCTAATCTAACTGTGATATATGGTAAATATTTTCCCTTGCAGGAAAGGGCTTAGAGCTATTTCTATGCATTGATTGAGCACATTAGACTAATATTTATCCATTTGAAACATGGGGAATTGGCCGTACATCATTTAATAGCTGAGCACCAATTATAAAAAGTAATTGTATATTAGAATTTCCAAAAAATTAAGTCTGGGTTAGAAAACCTATCATAAGTGGTTTAGTGATGATTACGTTTGGGAAGACTCTTGTTGTTCATTACATTGTAGCTAGTAATTTTATAAGACTTTTGGCTCTTCTAATATTGGGAAGAAATGGGGGGGTTGCTAACACTTAATTTCAAGATATTTTGAACCCTCATACTACAGCCTCCACAGCTCCTATTTTTAGTCATGATAGTGTGTATCTTTCAGCAAAGATAGATCATTTTGAGTATCTCTTTGAATTTATATCATTTGAATATCTCTTTGAGAATTTGAATACAAAAAGTGCCCAAACTTGGTAAGTGTCCTTACTTGGTCAGCCTGTAGTAAACTATCACCTGGCTGAGAGACCAACTTACATGTATTTTCCCTATGAAGGAAACCTAATGAGATAAAACACCTACTCTCCTGTAAGAAATAGAGGGGAAAAAATAAGCCATGATTTCTTGTATTTTAGATAAATAGAAAGAAAAAAGAAATCTATCTTTTGGAAAAGAATCTCAAAGCATCCCATTGGTCACTTTCACTATTACTCTGTGAAGGACACATTTAAAATGATATTATAATTGGTCTTCAGAAATTGTTAGGGCTTGTTTTCTTTATATGTCTTATAGACTCTTTTAATTATCTTTTTATATTGGTGTGTTTTTCATATTGTAAAGACTTGGCATCTATTTTTAGAATCAAGAAAATTTTTTTTATAATCAGAAATATATTACCTTTAAAAATCAAGGACAAGAATTACCAGAATGAATAAAACCAATTTTCTTTTAAAATATGTAGTGACATGAACTCACTTTTCTTACAAGATCGTCCCATCTTTTTCTCATCCTATAGTCCTTAAGGAAAACTTTTACTTCTAAAACTATATGTACAGTTTCCTCTCACAAACATCCCCTTGAAGAACAGAATGTCAGTGCTCTCAAAAAATATTTTAAACTACTGCCTACTTAGTGGTTTTGGGTCCTCTTTGAACTCATTCAAGTTTTGAATCTAAAGAGGAGCATGTGGTTATTTTAGCAAGAAATAGTAACTGCGTGCACTGTCTTTAAGTGGTGATAATAGTCTGAGGGTTTAATTTCACTTTTCTTGAGTGTTTCTTCAAAAACAAAATGTGTACAAGGAAACTGTTTTGTGTTTTTACTGTGTTTTTTTGACTCAAGTTTTTCAGGTTATTATTTTCCTGAGAGCAAATATTTCCACCTTAAATTAGTCCTCCCACAACTTGAGTATTCAGAGTAAGTTAGAAGCAAGTTTGGGTTCAGTGTTTTCCATGCACAAAAACCTTGCAGCATTCAAGTTTCCCCTGAATCTTTATTTCCCTTTTCCCTTATAGAGTGCTGTCTATTGACATGGAGAGAAGCAAAACACAGAAAGTTAGAGAGAGAGAATAAAAATTGAGCATAAATTCTGAATAATCCACACATTGGCATACTAAAAAAACATTATATTCAAAGTGTAATTACAGTGTAATCATAGATTCTGTGTTTATAGTTCGTTTACTTGCTAAACCTTATTTTTAACCCCCAAATCAATACCCTTGACATTTTCACTCTCATTCATAGTCATGTGCAGAACAGCAAAGAAGTTTGAGTCATTTAATACTCTTGTTCCCTGCTGAGGTTGAAAGAAGCAACACCCTGCCTTCTTACATTAGCTCCTATGCTGTGAACATGTGTGTGCTTTCCATGGTCTATGTAGCGCCATGTTTTTTGCATTTTTGTACATTTGTTGGTGATTTTGCTGCTTAAAATGGCCCCAAGCATAGTGCTATCTACTGTTTCTAAGGGCAGAAGGCTGTGATGTGCTTTAAGGAGAAAATACATGTATTAGAGAAACTTCATTCAGGCATGAGCTGTAGTACTGTTTACTGTTCAGGGTTCATGAATCAATAAGGTGTGCTAAATAAAGTGTCCTTAAACCGAAGCACACAGAAACTAAGGCTAAGTATTAGTCAGTATATGAAATGTCATCAAAGGCTCATCGAATCCTAACCCTGTAATTCTCCTAGGAGCAGTGGTTCAGTATTTGCTAATTCATTGTGTGTGATGATTTAACAAAATATAACTACCACAAATAAACAGAAATATAAGCAGCATATTTCCTATTGCACGGTATTTGTGTTTTGAAAAGTGGGCTTTTGACTCAAAAAAAAAATTTTTTTTTTTTTGAGTCTCACTCTGTCACCCAGACTGGAGTGCAGTGACCACTCCCGGCCACTGCAATCTCGACCTGCTGGGCTCTGACGATCCTTCCGCCTCAACCTTCCAAATAGCTGGAACTACAGACATGCGCTACCACACCCAGCTAATTTTTTTTTGATTTATTGTAGAGATGAGGTCTCGCCAAGTTGCCCAGGCGAGTCTCGAACCCGCAGGCTCAGGCAATCCACTCACCTCAGCCTCCCAAGGTGTGGGATTACAGGCTGAGCCACTGAGCCTGGCTTGACTCAAAATTTAATAACTGATTTATAACTTAAATATACCAGATTTCCTCTTTTAAGAAATAATGTGGTAAACGTTTTCGCAAACTAAATATTCACTCTAAATTCTTCATATCTGTTCTGCAGAATCAAGTTTTCATCCTTTGAATTTGCTTAAAACATAGTAGACATGTGCTGACTATGTTGGTGTAGTCTAGGACAGCATTTAATACAAACTCCAGACATTCCACACCTACAGGGTTCAAAAACACAGTTTTTGATGCAGAAAATCCTGTCCCTCATGTTAAGTAGATTCTCCTTCCTGGATACTTGTTGTCATTGCTTTTACACACAGCCTTTCTTAATCTCCACTTTCAGAAAATCCCTTGAAAGCAGCACTTATGAGTTTGGGACATCTGATGGTAAAAAGTAGAACTGGCCCTACCATGAAGCCTGGCAGAGTAGGTGAGGGATGTCAGCAAGGGCCAAGCTTGGGAGGAAAAGAATAGGCTCAGGAAGTCATTTATCCAGTCCCTGAGCTTAGGAAGGGAGAAGTTAGGGTTGGAGCCTACAAAGAATCCCATTGGTTGGTTACACTACATGGAAGAGGTGGAAATTTATGAGGTCCATGGCTAAGGCAGTGTGCTATTCCAGAGAAACAGAGCCAGTAGGAATGATTGGGGAGGGGAAAGGGAGGGAAAGATTGATTTAGTGTGAGGAATTAGCTCACATGACTCTGGAGGCTGGAAAGTTCCACAATCTGCCACTGTCAAGCTGGAGTCTTAGGAAAATTCATTGCGTAGTTTGAGGGCCTGACAGCTGGAGAGCCTCTCGTGTACAGTCCAGTCCGAATCTGAAGGTGTGAGGACCAGGAGTGCTGAGGGAAAGAAACATCGATGTCCCAGCTCAAGCAGCCAGGCAGAGAGAGAATTCAATGCTCCTTTGCCTCTTGTTCTATTCCTGCTCTCATGGATAGGATGGTGCTTACCCATACTTGGGAGGGTCATCTGCTTTCTTCAGTCTGCAACTCTCTTCTAGAAACATCCTTACAGACATGCCCAGAAATGATGTTTGATCAAGTATCTGGGTATCCCGTTATCTAGTCAAGTTGGCACATAAAATTGGCAGTTAGCAGCAAAGCAGGTTAGCTAGGATCTAAGTCCTTGAGATTCTAGCATCTTGCAGGTTCTTCCTCTTATAAGGACTCTAGGATGTGTCCATAAAGGAATTTGGCCTGTTTGACATAGAGACAAGTCCAAATCCAAACTCTGTTTCAGTACACACTGGAACTCTCCAGAACAGAGGAGAGGTGCATAGGATGCCAGCCACTGCCAGGACAACCCTCACTGAACAGAAAGGCAGAGAGCTGGCAGCAGGAAGTCTGACCAAGAGCATGGTGGACCCGAACCATGGGACAGAGTGCCGCCTCCATATAACCTCGTCTTTTAAGATACGTTTTACAGTGTAATCACAGGTTCTACGTAGGGGGAACTTTAAACATGGAACCTCCTTCTCAACTGCAAAATTTATTTTTGTAATTCACTTAATTTTGAATTAGAATGTTTTTTTCCTTTTAAGAATTACTTTCATATTAAAAAAAACTTGATAAATGATTGAGCTGGACATAAAAACGATTTCTGTTTAAAGAGGACATCTAGCAAGTAGACCCCAAGGAACATATTAGCCAAGGACAGTGAGGACATGCTGGCTTGGTGAACAAGATGGGCCCACGGTTCCCAATGACCTAGCAATTTCTTGGCATAGAAAATAATAGCTTTTATTTTTAAAGGTTTTTGACAGTCCCTACAGGGTGCGGAATAGACCTGAAGTTCATAAATTTGACCTTTTCTTTCAGAATTATTATATAACTTAGAATGACTAAGCTAAAGTAAAATCATGTGTGCTTAAGGTTAATTATTAGAAAATAAGTGTTAGCAGTAGAACGAGTTGACATATGGAATATCACAGAGGCTGTTGATTAAAACTGATATATAAAAACAATAACTTTTAGGCCAGCTTTGAGGGAACAGGGATCTGAATTCACTTTTATGTGTATGTGAACAATTTAATTCTCTCTTTGATGCAAACAAACGTCAAGGCAAAACTTGAACACACAGTGAATGCACTTCAGGGAGTACCAGGAGAGTGTGAATTAAATAGAAGAAATCAGGGAGTACTATATTAAATTTTTCTTTGACTGAGAACAGATTATCTTCATAGTCTTTGCACTCAAAGAAATAAAGTTGGAAGGCAATAAGCTTCCAGTTTTCCTTGGTGACAGCCCAGCTCTGCAGACTAACCTCTGATGAATTGGCAATTGTATATAGAATTCTTTTCTTGGAAGCAAAAGTCAAAATTTCTGTGTGCCCTTCTGTGTCGGTGTCAAGAATATTGTTGAGTTTTGGGCCACACAAGAGCCACTGCTTTCTGTTGGGATGTCCTTGCTTCAGAGCTCAGACTCTAGACAGAGTGATCATAGCCCATCTCAGTCCAGGGACCTGAACTGAGTAGAGAATGGCCGCAAAGGGGTGGTCTAGTCACTCACTTCCTTGTTGCCTGTTTCACCAGCACAAATGGAAATCCCTTGAGTGCAGGCATGTCCATCTAGTTTGCTGTTGTATTTGCACCACTAGAATAGTACCTGGTCATCACCAGTACTTCGGAAAGACTTGTCATAATCTAGAGCAAGCATGTTTTTGGTGGCAGCAAATTTGAAGTTCATAAGTGAATACAATTTGTGTTTTTTAAAAAATAGTCTTCGTATTTAAAAGTCTTGATGAACTTACAGGGATTAGTGAACCTTTTTGATGGAGCCCATTGCTAGGAATGCCCAAGCATGAAAATGTGGGCTCTTCCATGTGTTTAGAGACCTCATTCTTCCAAAATACTCCCTTCAGGTCCTTTTGTATGCTGTACAAGAGCAGGAAGAAGAGAAAAATCAGTAGGCTGCCATTTCTTCTAGAACAGCCAAAAGGGTGACTTTCTCATGATGGTCCCAAGACTGAGGTTGAAAAAATCCAACCACTCACTAAGTGCCTACTGACAGTGTTTATTCGTAATTTCCTGTTGGCTTGTGGCTCCTTCAGTTAAAATCCAGTCTAATTCACAGAAAAGCAATGCAGCTCTAAGATGAGATGAGTTGGGAGTGACAGGAAGGCTGGTTTAGGAGTGGAGAGTTGAATTATAAGAGTGAGAATTATAGGGAAAATGTTTAAGGGATTAAGGAGAAAAAGAAATAAAATTTATTCTGTGTAGATTGGCGGAGCCTACAGAAAGTATACTATGAAACAATTTTTTGTTACAATTTTACCTTTAACAGTCTTCAAATTAAATCAAGGTAATTAAAGCAGAGTGTACTGCAACTGCACCAGGATTTGCATTTGGAAGAACAGACACAAAACGATATCTGATGTTCTAACTAATCATATGTCATTAGATTCTAAAGATAGGAAAACATGCTTAATGTATTTTAAATAAAGACATCTTATTCTGTTTATGTTTTGTGTTTTAATCTTTAAAAAATAGTATTGTCCATTCTATTTCTACTACCCAAATCTGACTTCCTGATTCAATTCAATTCTATTCAGTGGAGCATTTTTTTCATTCTCTACAATGTGCACAGCAGGTAGAGAGCTTTAAGAAACCTCTTCTGTCATCAGTGAATTTACTTGGTCCTAGAGGAAATCAGACAGGTAACAATAATTATAACTTCAAGATCAAGTGTGGTTTCTGCTACCATAATATAATATAATAATATAATATAATAATAATTATAACTTCAAGATCAAGTGTGGTTTCTGCTATGGTTGTCTTTCTAATCCCAATCCATAGGGATGTGAGCAGTGTTGGGGTTGTGGAGGAGAGGCCCACCAACACTAAAAATACTTTACCAAGGAGATGGTATGTTTTGTTTTAGACTGGGAGTCTGGCTTAAGTGCATTTGAGGTCAGAGGAACAAAACTAGCAAACACTTGAAGACAGACATTCAAAGTCCTCCTGGAGAATATAATTCTGATTTAACTAGGAAGTGGTTTGAAAGAAACTGGAAAATCTTGGCAATAGCTCTGGGGACATTTAATGCTAATCTAAGGAGTTTGAAATTTATTCTGTAAGTCATGGGAAGCCACTGGGTAGATTGGATCCATAATAAGAAAACTCAATAATTTTTTTTATGTGATTTATGCCTTTTAATATTTACTCAGTGCCAACAAGGTATGGAGATTTATAAAAGCATTATAGTATATATATAATTCCTACCCAAAGGGTTTTACAGTTCGATCTATGTGGGACGTAAATACATGGGAAGAATGAGGGAAAGGAATGAGGAAAGACAGATATTATGTCTCAGACCACCTACACCGTTTACTGCAGCCATTGACATTACAGGGAGAGCTATTCAAGTATTCAAGTTTTCAAACTATTCGTGCAAAGTGCTCTAGGCATCCATTGTAAAAATGGAGAGCTATAGCTGAAAGGTGGTGTTGATAATTAAATGCTAATGACCTCCAACTCCCAGGAACTTCAAAGCTGATCACAAACTTCTTATGCTTCCAAATGTGTTATTTTCATGTAGTAAAACACAGTTCTACAAAATCATGAATGGTCAACAATTTACCCACTCTTTCTAATAGATGTTTAATCATTAAGTTTTTGCTCTACATAGAAAGAAACAATACTAGGGGTCATAATTTAATGTATAAATTTTATCATGATAATAACATACTCATGCCTGTTACATTTCTGAAAAGGGCTTAGCCAGTGGAATGTTACTAATAAGAAAACAGTATCTATCAAGTTTTCAAACTGAGGTTGCAGTGACGACTTTTCTCAGTTGTTCGCCAGAAGGGATGAATACAAAATGTTCATCTTGTTGGTTCTGATACTGAAGAAAACATGTGATGTGTCCCAAAGTTCTTGCAAGGACACTAAGGCCACCTGGAATGTGAGCAGAATGTTTGCAGCTGTGATAATGTTCATGAACCTTTACGTGCAGATCATTCCAGAAAGGGAGATGGGTGGCCTTATGGAGTGTTACCACCAGATGAAGTAAAATAAAATTGCCTAGCAAGAGTGCTGGCAAGTCCATCATAATTGTTCATGTTCTGATTTCTTTTTTTTAAAGAGAGAGTTTTTCCTATCGTTTCCAATAGGCAATGAGATTATGTTAACCACCAGTTGAGAACAAACTGATTTCAATTTCCAAACTCTCTGATCACTAATAAAGAAATATTAACTCAATTGCTAATCAACTAGATGCAGATATAATATAAGTGATGCATGGCCCTTCTGTTCTGAAAAGCAATTCATTTCTCAGTTGTTTAATGATGCTTTGAAATCTGTAAAATGTTGAAGCAGAAATGGCTGATATTTTTCAAAAAAGCATTTTCTGTGACCTAAAATAAAAACTTTATTGAAATAATTGTGACTTTATTATTGAAACTCTTGCTTGCCAAATTATCTCATTTTTAAAAAATGTTTTAACACTATAAAAATCTGCATATGTGTTTAAAATGGTGGTTATTTTCAGGTCATTGGTATTTCACTCTTCAGATACTGTTTTTTTTTCCCCCTCTAATAAGGTGATAACATATTTTATTGGGATTGGAATAATGAGATTCTATAGAAAGCTTTAGATATAACATTGTGAATATATTTAATTCTGCTTCACTTCTATCATGTAACATCAATTTCTTAGCCAATTGAGGAGAAAGACTGAGTACTAGGCATTGACTGATAGAGGCCCAATAAGTGGATTTTCTCCTTATTAAATATTTGTTTGAAAGACGTTTCTCCAAGCAGACATGGTCCTCAAACCAATTTCAAAAATAATTATCCAACAACCTGCATCCAATATCTTATTACTTTTAAAAATGAGAAAAATGTAATCATTTTGAATTTATACTTTTTAATATCCTTCAGACTGTATTTTCACTTTTACATTGAAATATGCCATGCCAAGACTGAAATCCAGCTTCACCCTTTTACCCTTTTGTGTTTATGCGGGTAATTCAGTAGTATTATTTTTTTTAAGTTTTAAAGCAAAGTTTATTAGTAAGAAGAAGGGAAGAAAGAAAAGACAGGTGAAAGCTTCATACCAGAAGGGCCTGGCATGGGCAAGTCTCTCTCTCAAAAAAGCAAGACTGCCAGTGATACAAATTTTAAATGAAGAATTTGTGCCCCCTTTCTCCCCACCCATTTGAAATTTTAGATTCAAGGGGCACACATGCATGTTCACTACATGGACATACTGTATAGTGGTGGGGATTGGGTAAAAAGGTGGCCCGTTCCCTAGAGAGTGAACATTGTACCCCATAGGTTGTTTCTGAGTCCTAAGCCTTCTCTCCCCTCCCACTTTGTTCATGTCCCCAATGTCTATTTTTTCCACCACTCCCACATTTGAGTGAGAACATGCAGAGTTTGGATGTCTGTTTCTAAGTCAGTTCACTTAGAACAATAATCTCCAGTTCCATCCATATTGCTGCAAAGGACATGATTTCATTCATTTTTATGGCTGTGTATATACCACATTTATATGGTGTCTATATACCACATTTATATACCACATTTATATGGTGTCTATATACCACATTTTCATTGACAACTGATCGGTGGATGTTGTCCCTTTTTTTAAATTTCAGAGCCCTATATTCTCTCATTTAAATCATTGCAGCTGTCTCCTGGCTGGTCTTTTTGCCACCACCCTTTGTCCCCACTGCTCCTCCCACCCCACTGCTATGGTTGTCTTTCTAATCCCAATGTCTCCAGACCCCACCGGTTTGTAGCTGTCAATCTGGTCATGTTCACAGCAGTAAGTCAGCAATGTCAAAACTCCCCTTATTCCCCTTCAAGAGTCTGTAGAGTATGTTTCTCATGTCCTCAAGAACAAAATTCACTCCGCTTGGCCCTGCCCTCCCTGTGAAGCAGGGCAGGTGTGCCTGGTGGGTCTGGCTTGTAAGAGATCAGGTACTGCCCTGAGGAGTAGCGGTGACGTCAGAGCCACTTGAGCCACATAGAGATCCGAGCTGAAGGGACAGGAAAGGGAATGACACAAAGAAGCAACACCTCTCCCCCTCCCCTTGTTGTCCTCCGCTAGAGGGGTCCCAGAGTTGTGTAGCGCTTGCCAGTTGTTTTACAGATTAGGATGAAATTACTTTTTCCCATTTTGACTGTCCGGTCCTCCCTTCCCAGGACTCAGACATGTGTCTGGAAAACGCGATGAGAGTCATTGAGTTCCTATCCCTAGGTTGACCCCAGAATTCCAAGTCCTTTCCTTGGTGGAAGCTTTATTGCTGAATCAGCTCCCTGGAAGCCGTCCTTCTTCCCTCCCAGCCTCCCTCCCCATGAACCTAAAGAACCTATTCCATCTCAATATCACATTCCACTCAGCCTGGGCCCTTGCCAAATATGAGAAGGGCAAATGAGACATGACACGTTCCTCCCTAAAAAGTGCTGCTCCTCTTTGTTGCTTTTAGAATAAAAGAAAAATATGAGGGCCACCCACCAGGGGCCAGGCATTAGATACTTTGTATCTCACGGTTGTCATCTCAGTGAGATTCATAACAGTCTTGCTGGGGAGACAATATTGTCTCCACTGAGCCGTTGAAGTAACTGAGGCTCAAAGCGCTTGAAGGTCTTTCCTTGAGGCTTCAGGCTATCCAAGTATCTGCTAATCCTCTACTGTGTCACTCACAGCTGGTTCTTCATACCTGGACCACAGTCTCCTCCTCTCGCCTCAGCTTTCACCAGGCTGACCGCACCACACCCCATGCCCCTCACCCCCCGCCACCCCAAGCATTCCCTCTGCTCTCTCCTGCATTGCCAAGTGTTTCAGAATGAGCATCTTAGAAGCCAAAACAGAGAAACTAAAAAAAGCAGTTATATCTTTCTTCTGAACCCAGGACCTGGGAACCCCAGCCTTCATCTTTCTCCCTCCAACTGTCTTTTACTCAGCCTTCAAGACCCAGCTCAACCGAGTCTTCTGTTGCTCTGGGTTTTCTGAGCTCTAATCATACTCACCTCAGTCTGCCCACAGTAATCTTGTTCATTCTGTCCTCATAATGCATCCTAATGACTTCTTTCCATGTTTTGGTGGGTGCTGATTTGAAACCACAAACTTAAATGTGAAAGAAATGCCACACTTCCTTAGTTTCATAAAATCAAATTAAAGCTGACTCTGGGCTGACCAGGAAATTCTATCTCAGTCATTCCTGAGGTTCTCTTTTCTTTCCTGGGATCACCCAAGCATCAGGGAGGCTTCTGTGGAATCTGAAAAATCTCCAGATATTGCCTAGTTCACAGACACATGTTCCTGGGTGGTCAACTCTACTGCTCTCACGCCCAGTGGAGCTGCCTTGTGGGGCCTCCTCTGCAGCCTTCCCTAGGGATGTCTGGCCACCTCCCACGGGGGCTCTCAGGGATCCGAACCCGGGACACACACACCTCTGGTCCTTTCCTACTCTTGTAGAGCCTACTGTCTCTGTCCTGCCTCCTCTCTTCCCCTCAGAGCCACTTGTCTCTCTTGATCTTTCCCTCCAAGATTCCCAGGAGTCTCAGTGAATTGAAGCTTTTTGCCAAGAGGAGAACGTGGCCATTGTCTTCCACATGCAGCCTTTGTTCTTGACACTGTAGCATAAACACACTCTGAGGCAGGTGCAGAAGGCTGGGCTACCATTTTGGAATGGAGAAAAAGAACCTCAGAGGACAAATGGTGACTCAGTCTCTTACTCTGCCACTCATTTGCCTCCCCCTTAGGAACTGTGAGCTTGCCAAGGACCACCTGACGCAGTCCTCCAACCAGTGCTCACCAGTGTCAGCTCAATTCACCACGTGAGCTGCCAGTCACGATGTGGAAGTAAAACCAACTAACAATGAAGCACAATATTGATAATGGTTACCTGCATGTCTAATCTTCAAATAAATCAGTAAATGGACATTTTAGGAAATCAGCTATCATTTTAAACTTATTGCCACTTATTACCATTGAAATGAAAGTATTTCTGAATTGATACTTTCAGAGGCAATCAGAACAAAAAAATCAGATTTATTTTGACTCTTTAAGAGTTTCATTTGGAAAAAGGTAAAAGAAAAAAAAAAAGGTTGATGACTTACTTTTACCTGTTTATTCCAGTGATCATGGGAAGAAACTCAAAATAATTATATTTAGCTGCTGACAAGAATATATCTTTTGCACAAACACATACCCCTCTTTTAAAGTCTATTAATGGACATGAATAACATTGCTTTCCAGTTCTTTTTTCTACTTGGTGGCTTTTGTAGTTTTATTAAAATCCTCATTTTAATTTTATACATTTCCACAAGGAAGTTGCTTGGTACCTTTTTGTTTTGTTTTCAGGGAAAAAAAAGTTTAGGTTATTTTCAAAGCCTGAGTAGGGCTTGCCAGAAACCAGCAGTGGCAAATAGTGCAGGCCAGCTTTTGCCCTCCGGGATGGAAATACTCTTCTGGAAAGGTGACTCTCCTTTGCACTCTAGTCTAATGACAGCTGAGATTTTAAATTAGCACATGCCATTTTAATACTCACTGTAGCATTCAGCAGCATGCTCATTGCATTAATCAAAGTGTCACCTTATTCCATCAGTGAAGGGCACCTCTCATTTAGGCAGTGACTCAAATGGACATGCGAGGACAGCCGCGGAACTCAGCCATTCGCAGGATGTCACCACCACACGCTTCCCAGTACTGTAGGATTTACAATTGCTTTGGATAATAGTCCATATGGAGATATTTATTTGTTTATTAATGCATGTTGACCTAGCTAGCAATTGGAAAATGGAACTGTTCAGCAGATTTATTTCCTGTAGTTTACTGAGTCAGCCTAATTCATCACAAATGCAGAATGCTCTAATTAAAGAGAAAGGGGGAAAGGTTCTTCCATGTCCTTTATGATGTGTCTGTGTGTTTCCATCTCTTGATCAAAAAGGTTATTTAGAGCAGCACGATGAATTCCTAATATCTTTCCACACCAACAAGGCCAGTTGGACTGGAATTATCCCACTTACCAATAAGCAGGTTCTGAACTGAAAACACTGAAAAAAAAAAATTCCTGTTTCTAAACAGAAGGCATCATTCGAAACTAAAGGTGCCTATTATTAAAACTTGTTCTCCCCTTTACTGGTGCCTTCATACTGTTGGGAATTCTCTAGTTTGGGTGTTTTAAAAAAAACTTGAAACTCCAGCTTGCCAAGAGAGAACCCAAGTGAGAAACGCGTTAGAGGCAACTGTGGAGGGAGAGAGGCCTAACGAGGACATTCTGACTCAGAGCCCAACATCAGTTTTCTTCCTGAGGGCTGCTCGGGGGTCAGAACTGCAGCTCTCCTAGGTGTTCCCAGCCCAGCTCTGCCTTCCTAAAGAGGACCCTCCCGGGATTTCCTCCAGGCCAGTCTTACAGATGCCTTTAGCAGCCTCAGGAGACAAGCCTCCATAGAATGTATTGACTTTGAAATGATAAAACACCATGTCTCTACTGTATTTGTCCTATAAGCATTGACGCTGCAGTAGTTATTTAGAATCACGTCTACCAGGCTCAAACTCGTCACCCGCCGATCCTCCTGAAGTCTCTGTCATCTATTCATGCTAGAAGTTGAGAGAAGGGTAACTGCTTGCTGTGTGCCACTGTAGGACCAGACACTGTTAACTGGGGCTACATGAAAAATGTATATGCATAATAAAAGTATAATAAAATTGTTGACAGAAAGCCAAACTCTGTAAAATATTTAAAGAGGTTTTTTGTGGTTTTTTTTGGTTTTTTGTTTTGTTTTGAGTTGGAGTCTCACTCTGTCGCCTAGGCTGGAGTGTAGTGGCACACTCATGGCCACCCCAGCGTGGACCTGTGGAGCTCCGGTGATCCTTCCGCCTCAGCCTTCCAAGTAGCCAGAATGTGCTACCACACCCGGCTGATTTTTTATTTATTGTAGAGACAAGGTCTCGCCAAGTTGCCCCAGGTTTGTTCCACGGGCTCAAGCAATCCACTTGCCTTGGTCTCCCAAAGTGCTGCGATTACAGACTGAGCCACCTAGCCCAGCCTAAAGAGGTTTATTCTGAACCAAATACGAGTGACCATGGCCAGAAGTACAGTTTCAAGAATAGTTGGGTAACAGCTTGGTTTTATACAATTTAGAGAAACGGAAGTTTACAAGTAAGGACGTGAATACATGTGAGGCTTATGTTGGTTCAGCCCACAAGCTGGGACATCTCCAAGTAGGGCCTTACAAGTTATGGATGGGTTTTAGGGATCCTTTAGTTGACAGTTGAGAGAGTTAAGCCATTATCTAAATACTTAGAAAGGAATGTCTGAGTTAAGAAGAGGCAGTCGTGCTGGGCTCGGTGGCTCAGCCTGTAATCCCACGCCTTTGGGAGGCTGAGGTGAGTGGATTGCCCGGACCCACGGGTTCGCAATCCACCTGGATAGGCAAGACCTCATCTCTACAATAAAAAAAAAAAATCAAAAAATTATCTGGGCGTGGTAGCGTGCCCCTGTGATTCCAGCTACTCGGAAGGCTGAGGCGGAAGGATCGCCGGAGCCCAGCAGGTCGAGGTTGCGGTGGCCGGGAGCAACCACTGCACACCAGTCTGGGTGACAGAGTGAGACTCCAACTCAAAAAAAAAAAAAAAAGAAGAGTCGGTCGTGAAGACCAAGGTTCTTACTATGTAGATGAAGTCTCATAGGTGATCACCCTCAGAGAGAATAGATGGCAAATGTCTCTTATTCAGACTTTAAAGATGTCAAACTCTCAGTTGATCCCTTCCTGATTGGGAAGACTGAAAGGGGAAATATCCGACTCTCTTAATGGAAGTTCTCTACAGATGCAAATATTTTCCCACAAAAGACAGTTTTGCAGGGCTATTTCAAAATTTGTCAAAGAAATGTATTTGGGTGTAAAATATTTTTGTTTCCTCTAGGACCTCATTATCGTCAGATGATACCATAACAGAGTCAGGTTGGCATTTGGTCTCTTATTGCCACTGAGGCTGTTTTGTCTGTTCTATGGTCTCTGTCTTAATGTTAATGTTATGTTAAAACCCCTAAAAGGGAAGGGGTATCTCAGGCATGTGCAACCTCTTTTACCTTCATAGTCTGGAATTTCATTTTTCAGGCTTCCCTTGGTTCAGAGGGGGTATGTTCGGTTGGTTGGGAGGGGGGTGTTTTAGAATTATATTTTTGGTTTACACTACATTTAGAGGCATGTGCACATTTACGTGTATGTACGCGTATGTGTGCTTGCCTGTCCTTCCCTCAATTAGCTCACTAATTCACTCAGAAATGTCTATCAGGATTACCAGTAAGCAAGAACATCATGACATAGATGTGTTCTTTCTTTGTGCACATCTTACCGTGTCTGAAAACTTATTTTTTAAAAACTAAAAGCAGGCACCAATATAATAGTGGAACTTAAACATTCTTTTTTCCTTAGATAAATACCATAATTTATATATGGCCCAAATCTATGACCAAGGATATATTACAATTCCTAATCACTTTTCATTGCTCTTACTGTAAGATTTTGTGCCAAGTGCTTTACATTTATTATTTCATATCATGTTTGCAACTGCTTTATTAATACCATTATTATACTTGTCCCTATTTTGTAGAGGGAAAAACTTAGACTCCAGGAAAGTAAGACATTTTCAGCACTCACACAACTAGTGGTGGTAAAGCCAGAATTAGAACCTTGATCTGTCTCCAAAGCCTGGAACTTTGTCTACTCTGTGAGTCTATATATTTTACTGAGAAATTGGTTATTTTTATTTTCTAATATCTTGTGGGCTTATGGTTCACCAAGAAAATGATTTAGTACTGTTATTAATCATAAAATCCCATATAAATTGTGTTATAAGCCTAAATAAGCAGGTCTTTTACTTCTTGACTCTTATTTTAGAGTTTTATAAAACAAAGTAAAACAATTAAAAATAGAGCTTTTCTACTTTTTTCCATTTAAAACAAATAAATTAAGTTTCATGATGAAGAAAAGGTATCTAGATGGTCTTATAACCAGCACCTTCGACTATTTACTTAAATAGTCAACGCTGCTGATAGCACTTATTAAAATATTAAAATATATAAAATATTCAACTTCATTACAGCTGAAAATTTGGGTCCCCTGAGTAGCTGATTTTACCTTTCTAAAATATCATTATTTTTTGGTAGCTGTTTGTGAGTCACAGTGAATGAAAAGTTTTCATTTTCTTTTAGAAACAGTTAACATGATTTGAGTCAAGTGTCCTAATGCTAGTAAAGCCCCCGATTCAGTAATAACATTTTACTTTCTCCACTTAGTGTCCTGAGGTTGATGCTTGCCATTGACAAATATTTAAATTTCAACCTTAGGATTTTTAACATTGTTCAAATTTTCATACACTTTTTCAATGTATCCTTTGGTGTCAGTAATAGAAGTTACCATCCACCAGTTTCAGAAAACTGTCTTGTTTATACCATGTAGTGGAAGGTCATGTCACATCAACACTGGCTTCATGCTACCACTTTACAGAAAAGAACATCAAGGCTTGGAGACTATCAGTGATCTGTCTTGGGTTACACAGGGATGACATGGAGAAATTGACACTCAGTTCTAGCTTATCAGATTCCACATGCCTGTTCTTCCTGGTATCATGCAATACCATGCAAGACATCAGTTGATTTTGTGTATAACTATGATTTTGTAAAGCAAGCAATTTTGTAAATAACTGCATCTTTTTCAACAACACACCTCTACCCCACCCTCCTCACTAGACCTACTTCTCCAAGGCTAAGATTTCACTGTAGAGAACTACTCTTTCTTTTCTCTATTATTTTTGTAGATATGGAGTTTCACTGTGCTGCTAAATCTGGTCTCAAACTCCTTTCCTTTTCTAGACTTGAAGAGACATAATCGACCCCTATTTCCCAGATAACTCATCTAGAATTGTTCTAATCTGTTTATACCTTTTTATGCAGGTGAAAATACCTTAATGAAAGGAGTCTGGGGCATTTTATGACTTGCAAAATCACAAGAATTGATGCAAAATAGAGCACAGGAGCCAAAGCAAATATATATTCATTAAGGGCTATTTGCAGTTGTAGTGAGCTGAGTGGTTGTGTGCACTCTGCTTGAACATGATAAAGGGCTGCAGATTACGTTAACATCATTTCAGACATAGCTATTTAAAGTACTAATTACACCACCAAGGAGCTTTTCTTTCTCATTCCTGTACTCTGAGCAGGCCAGCTATACTTCCTGGAATGTTTCTTCCCTGCTTGTGTCTCACCATCCTTCAGTGCCCAATCAGCAGGTCTCAAAGTAGCATCCCAAGTGAAACAAGACCTTTGCTAAGTCTTCAAAGCAGGCTAGCCTTGAACTAGGCCTGCCACTCTAAGATGGGAGTTGGCAAGTTTTTCCTGTAGAGAGTTAGGTGTTTTTGCTTTCATTTTTGTTTGTTTTGTTTTGTTTTAGAGATAGATAGTGTCTCATTATGTCGCCAAGGCTAAAGTACAGTGGTGTAGTCATAGCTCACTGCAGCCACAAACTCCTGGGCACAAGTGATCCTCCTGCCTCGGGCTCCTGTAACTCGGACTACAGATGTGCACCACCACACTTGGCTACTTTTTTATTTTTATTTTTGTAGATACGGGGTTTCGCTGTTTTGCTAAGTCTGGTCTCAAACTCCTGTCCTCAAGCGATCCTTTCACCTTAGCCTCCCAAAGCACTGAGGTTACAGGTATGAGCCACTGTGCCTGATCCAGATAGTGAATATTTTGGACTTTGCAAGCCAGATGATCTCTGTGGCAACCAGTCAACCATGCTGTTGCAGCCCAAAAGCAGCTATCCCTAGACAATCCGAGACTGCTGTACTCCTGTCAAACTTTACTGCGGACACTGACATTTGAATTTCATATCATTTTTCTCTCATCATGAAATAGTATTCATTTCCTTTCTTTCTGAATCATTTTAAAAAAATAAAAACAATTCTTAGCTGGGGGGCCAGTTTGCTGACCTCTGCTCCAAGGCATTTTTTTTTTTTTTTTTTTTTTTTGAGTTGGAGTCTCACTCTGTCGCCCAGACTAGAGTGCAGTGGCCGCTCCCGGCCACCGCAGCCTCTACCTGCTGGACTCCGGTGATCCTTCTGCCTCAGCCTTCCAAGTAGCTGGAACTACAGGCGCACACTACCACGCCCGGCTAATTTTTTTTTATTTATTGTAGAGATGAGGTCTCGCCATATTGCCCAGGCAGGTCTCGAACCCGCAGGCTCAGGCAATCTACTCACCTCAGCCTCCCAAAGGCGCGGGATTACAGGCTGAGCCACCGAGCCCGGCTAGCTCCAAGGCATTTTAAGTGACTGGAATAGCTGCCGTTAGGAACTGCTATGGAAACTTTCTTTATCTTGAATCACTGACCTATTGAACTCCTGTTTATGCAGATCAATGCAGTGAGTCCCTGTTTAAAACAAAATGAAAAACTCCTTGTTAGAGAGATGCTACTAGATGCCACTGTACTCTGCTTCTGTTGAGTGACCAAGTACAAAACCGACCAGCCACACCCCTCAACACCCTGTAGCATCTAGTGGTAGTCAGAGTGCACCTAGGCACTAAGGCTGGGAAGAGGCTGCAGTCCAAGAGAGGACTGGGTATTATTTTGGAATGGTAGTTACTGCCGAGCACTACCCATTTAGGCATGTTTCTCAGAGGTCACATAATTCAAGAAACTGTGAGGAGAGGATAATTCCAGACTTAAGCAGAGCTCTTGCTAAATGTTGTTGTGCCTTGCAGCAACATTGCAGGGCACTGCAAATACTATTTACATTTCAAATGCATTTTCAAATTTACTTTTATGGCTGCTCTCCTAGGTGTTTTTAATACACGGAAAGCACAATCTTCACAAAAAGCCTTCCGCAGGAGCTGTAAAATATTTTATGTCTTTGTTTCTAAAAGTCCTTTGTAATTCCTTGAGGACATTCTTGTGAGGAATGTAGAATACAGGCCACGATGCAAAGAGAGAAGTAAGTAGAAGAGTAGGTAAGGATGTATCAGTTGGAGAATGTAATGAGAAGAAAAAGACAAAATGGCATAGTAAGCAGCAAGAGAGCATATAATGGGTTGACAAGGAGATGAAGAAGATGAATTTGTGCTGCTCAGCGGCACTGCCCGTGAACTCAGACACCTCACCACCAGAAGTAAATTACAGCTCGCGGTTGTCTTTGCTTTTTTATCAGAGAGAGTTATTAAATTGCATGTTTCATAACATAGGTTATTATCCTATCTATAAATGCTGCATTCTGTTCTTATTCTAAAGTACGCATTTGTTGTGTCTTCGCAAGGATATGAGAGCTCCTTTTGTGTTTCCATGGAGACTACACCAGGATGTAGCACTGGGCACGCAGACAGGATACCCTATGTGATTGTAGTTCGTCGGCAGTCTTCAACTATCACAGCTGGGGGAGGGAATCTCTTGTTCGTTGCCTCTGAGATTGCAGGCCATAAGTCTTTACATCCAAATACTCGGGGGTGGGTTTCAATGCAAATAAAACAAGTATTGAGCACCAGCTGTATTTAGGCATTATGCTAAATTCTGCAGATTAAAAGATAACTGAGGCTGGACATGGTGGTTCATGCTTGGAATTCCAGCATTTAGGGAGGCTGAAGTGAGAGGATTGCCTGAGCCCAGGAGTTTGAGACCACCCTGGACAACATGGTGAGACCCTGTCTCTATAAAAAATCAAAAAAATTAGTTGGGCATTGTGGCACACACCTGTAGTCCCAGCCACTCTGGAGGCTGAGGCAGAAGAATCACCCGAGCCCACGGTGTGATCATACCACTGCACTCCAACCTAGGTGACAAAGTGAGACTCCAACTGAAAAACAAAACTGAGCATGGCTTCTGTATGAATCCAGGGGGAAAATATGTCTGGAGAATGAAGCCAAAATTAGCCCTTGTGCAAGTTTCAGAGTGTCAGAGTGTGTTTGTCTTCCTTTTAAAGCCAAAATCACAGGAGGTATATGACACCCAGAGCTAATCAATAGCAAACTATGGGCAAATATGGGTGACTGTCAAGAGGCTGGCCCACAGCTGGCACCCTGTCGCTGTCTCCTTACTTTGCTGGACTCTTCATCACCCCAGTAGACACTGGTGCCAGGTGGTGGCCATACAGAAGACAAACTCTTCTACTTTTATATCCACTGGGGCAGCAGATAATAGCCCTGACTTTAAAAATATATCTTTTATTTCATCAGATCTAAGATGTTACAGATTGTGCGGTGTGTCTTTTTTGCATATGCTTCTAAGAAGAGAAAAAATATCACCAATTATGATTGCAAGGTGGCATCAACATTGTTATTCCAGGGATATTAAAATATGGGGAAAAATAAGCATCTTAGAATGAATGAAATACAATCGATCCTGGAGTAAATCCTTGACTAACCACCAACTGTAGTTAACCTGATGGAGACTATAGTCATATATAATATGTATGTATAATATAATAATGATAATTCATATGACTGTACTACTTTAAAGTTTATAGAGCAATTTACTTATATTTGTTGATTTGACTAATAAACTTAAAAAATTTTTAAAACTACGATATGGCAAAGCCACCCTTTGACAGCCGGTTCACTTATGTTGATAGTTAAGTTCTTTAGATCATACTTAGGATACTTTATGATATTATATGATTTTGTGGCTCCACAAACAAGATTTGAAGGTTGTGATTTCCCAGGGCTCAGTCCCAGCCCTCTTCTCCTCCCTTCTTCCTTCTGTATCTATATTCCCTTCCCAGGTAATCTCATCTTCTCCTCATTGATTTGAATGCTCACCATATGCTGTTAATTTCAGACTGTGTCCCTTTAGCTTCAGCTTTCCCCTTGAACTCCAGAACTAAACCTTGAGCTGCTTCCCTGACTTCTCCGTAGTTCCTGGTGGACATCTCATACTTCATACTTCATAATTCCAGATGTGAGCACTTGATCTTTCTGCTGCTGCCTCAGTCTTCATCATCTTCAGAAATGGACAAAAGCATCACCTCCAAGTCATCTTACCCATCAGCAACTCTTGCAGACAGTTCCTTCCAAATACTTTCCAGAATCTGGCCAAGACTTTCACCGTGGTCCAAGCCAGTATCGATTCTTGCCTGGATTATGACAGCAGCCCCCAGCTGTTCTCCCATCTCTACACCTCTGTATTTCTTCTCCTTCCAGCTTAGTCTCCAAGCAGATGCCAGAACGGTCATTTTCAAATGTAAATCAGATAATGTCCCTCCTCTGCTCAAACTCTCAAGGGTTCTCAGCTCCTTCAGAATAAGCCAAAGTAGCAAAAATGGGTGCAAGGCCAATGTGCTCTGGCCCCTGCTAAATCATTGCCACCCTTGCAGACCTCAAGTCTACTTCCCTGTTCCTTCTGTCTGGGACATTTTCCAATTTCTCTGAGGTTCACATCCTTACTTCATTTAGGTCTCTGCTCAAAAGTAACCTTATCATCAGTGGTCGTCACTGAGTACCCATATCCCTCTCTGGGCATTCGCTACCCCTTACTCCACAGCACCTATCACCAAGGGACTTCAGTCCACTGGTTTGCTTGGTTATTTCCTGCAGCCTTGGTGTTTTCTATCTGGTCTTCTTAAATGAAAGTGCTATGAGGGTAGAGACTGTCTCCATTTTAATCACTCTTGTAGTCCTAGTACCCAGGAGAGAACCAGGCCAAGTGGACAGCACTCTAGAACTATGAATTTATATATAAACTTATATCCCTGGGTACAGTGTGTGGTTTATCATTCACATTGTTTTACAGTTATAAAGGATCTATCAGTGATGATCTTGATCCTTTGAAGTAATACGTGTTCCATTGACATTGTAATTCTAAGCCTGGTAGGTAGGAAATTCACTGAAAATATTTTCTAATAATTTAAATTCTGGATGATTCTAGAATAGGTCAGAAACTCAAGAGTTCTTATGAAATAAGTTGCTTACAGATTAGTATAGGATAAGCCTCATTTCATTTTAGTATTTTAAAGTTTAAGTTGATAATGTGCTGTGACATCTGTAAGGTTAATATTAGCATTATTTAGCATAGTTAAGTGAAGAACTTGTTAAAACTAATTACTAAGAAATAGGTCTATACATTCTTTATAGTTATTGAAATTTTGTTTAGACATTACATGAGAATAAAGAGTTATTTATAAACTAGCATTCACATTTCTTAAATGAACATATGGCTAATTCATGATGTTAAGGGATTATTCCTATCCAAATTATGAAACAATTCATACATTTGGTGTAAAACTGTTACCTGCATCTCTTTGTCTTTTGTCAGAGATCAGACAGTGCTGCCTAGACTTAGGGTGGTCCATTGTTATTCCTAAAATGTGTAGGTTGAATAATTTATTAGTGTGCTTGATTTGTCTTCAAGAGTTGCTGAGACAGTTGAACTCAGCTCAGTGTAACATAACATCACTGCTTAAACAAAGGAACGGTGTGGACCGCTCCAAGCAATAGTGAACT
This sequence comes from Carlito syrichta, assembly GCF_000164805.1. Taxonomy (NCBI): domain Eukaryota; kingdom Metazoa; phylum Chordata; class Mammalia; order Primates; family Tarsiidae; genus Carlito; species Carlito syrichta. The sequence goes on from NW_007248617.1 coordinate 197,331, forward strand.
CTTAAGAGTTCATGAGATTTCACTGCAGTTTCCAAAACCATCAGTTACCACCATGGAGCAACAGAACTTTATATTAAAGTTCATAATAAATCTGACTGAGACAAAAATGTTTCTAGAATAAAGCCTTTGAAGATGATAGCAAGCAGAGGCCAGGACAACTGAGGGACTGGGTAATAACATTCATGGAAGAAGACTACAGTATTGTTTATTCTGGTCAGTATTACATGTTGTTTCTCTCTCTCTCTTCTTTTTTCAATTTATGACTGCATACTCTAGAAATAAAAAAATGATATATCAAAATCATAATCCCTTAATGTAGTCTCGAAAGGGCTGTGCTTGCTTTACGACTTTGCTCTTTCTCCTGTTCTTCATTGTTATTGGCTGTCCAGGTCACTTCTCCATCCAAATTACTCAAATTATAAACAGGGGAGGAAGGACAGTAGCCAGTCAGGCATTCCATGGAATAGTGAAAAGGTCACATCCATACAGAATTGCACTTAATTTATTGATATATGAAGCAGTAAAATGTTGAACACTGTGACTCACAGCGTGGATGGTAACAGAAGCAGGAAACGCCATGATGCAGATGTGTGTTCTTGAAAGTGAAATTGCAGTGGGCTGTGGTTTGAGTCTGAACCATTCTTATTTCAGTGTGAGCAGCTATAGCCTCTGCCCCCTGTTAAATGAAGTTCTTGGGAGGCATTTACTGTTTAGATTAGTAATGTCAACCTTACTACTAATACTTCAAAAGGGAGTGCAGAGATTTATTGAAAATTGGGTGAGAGACTTTGGCATATTCCACTTCTAGAACAGGACACAAGTCCCTCCCCGTGCAATTACCCCATCTGTAACCAGGCTCAGAGTCCTCAGCGTGCTTTTTGCTCATAGAATTTTATTTTAGATTAGTGTTGTCAGGGGCCAAATTACATTATTTTTTAGAGTTTTTAGGAAACAAAAAAGAACAGAGAAAACCATTTTATTTCCTATTATGTGTTAAATTGTGTCCCCCAAAAAGATATGCTGAAGTTTTAAACCCTAATACCTGTGAAGGTGCCTTTATTTGGAAATGGAGTCTTTGTAGGTGTCATCAAGTTAAAATGAGGTCATACTGGATTAGGGTGGGCCCAAATTCAAACTGACTCATGTCTCTTATGAGAAGAGACACAAGGACACAGAGAGGAGGCTGGCCCATGCAGACAGAGGCAGAGACTGGAGTTATGAGTCCACAAGCCAAGGAACACCCAGGGTTATCGGGAACTGCCAGCAGCCAGGAGAGAGGCCTGGCAGATTCACCCTCCAGAAGGCGGCAGCTCCACCAATGCCCAGATTTTGGCCTCTGGCCCCCCTCTGGAACTGTGAGAGAATAATTTCTGTTGTTTTAACCACCCAGTTTGTGGAAACCCCAGGAAACAATCACTTTCCTCCATTCTTCCTCCCTACTTTCCTATCAGTACCAGCATGGACATACCTGGGCTCTGGGAAGCACACAGACTATAGTGCCTGGAAAGTTACTTCTGGAAGCTAACCTCCTGTTTTTCACTTCCCAACACCCAGGGCATAAACACGTAAATAGAAGGTGCAGGTCAAAATGCTGAAGCACCTTTGCCAGGCCCTTATGCCTCTTGGGGCATCAGTCATCCCGCGTTCCCTTGATATTGGATGTGAGGTTGAGAGCAAGAGCGCCCTGAAGACCAAAAGCTCCTCATTCTTCCAGGCCTGCTTCATGGAGGGGCGGTATGCTGGGGCCAAGAGCCTGGGCACTGCACCCTGGGCTGACCTGTGTCCTGGCGCTGCTGCCCTCCAGCTCTGCCTAGACAGTAGGGTGGGATGAGTAATAGCACTACATCGCAAGTTTGCTGCCAAGGCCATGTGAGTTCACGGATGGAGGCTCCTCAAACCATGTGTAGAACCAATGACAACCCCACGGTTAGCTGTTGTTGCTGACACTGCAGCAAATAAACGCGTGTTTGACTTTCACTCCCCCAGGGGAGCTGGAGCCCTAGCAATTGAAGAAGAACTGCTTTTAAAGAGAGAAAAATGCACTTATCCCTCTGTGGAAAGAGAGTTACATACTCAAATTAAGCAGGTTGACCCTTGAAGAACCATCCTTAGTATGCTCTGCTTTTATTACAATGAAAATTGGAAGTATACACTCCCAGCATTGATGAAAGGTAAACCCAAGGAACGTCATTTTTAGCAGGTGGTGTTCTGGCTGCAAAAGGGCACTGACTAGGCTGGCTCCTGTATGCAACATGGAGTGGGGAAGCAGTTCCAGAATCACAATGGGCAATAGATCAGGGATTAGGGGTCACCGTGAAGCTGGTATCTGAGTCCATTCAACTGCTGTAACATAATAGCATAGACTCAGTATCTTACGAACTACAAACATTTATTTCTTACAATCCTGGATGGTGGGACATCCAAGATCAAGACTCTGGCAGATGTGCTGTCAGGTGCAGGCCCCCTTCCTGGCTCACAGCGGGTGTCTTTTCACGATAACCTCCTGTGGTGGAAGAGGCAGAGGAGATCTCTGGGGACTCTTTTATAAGGACACGAATCCCATTCATGAGGGCTCCGCTCTCATGACCTAATCACCTCCCAGAGACCCCGCCTCTTAATACCACCACTATGAAGATTCGGTTTTAGCATGAATTTGGGGGGGACATAAACATTCACTGTGAGAGAAGCACCTTAGCACAGCAACCAGTGGGATTGTAGAAGGCTGGGGAATGTGAGTGAGACAGCCAACGGATCGCCTAGGAGAAGTCACTGTCACCACAACATGTTTGTTTAAATCTTCCTGCTTTGGCCTACCAAGCCCTAGCTACCATGCCATGAGATTGTCAATTAACTAATTAATTAATTATTAATGCTGATGACCCATCTACTATGGGCCAAGTATCTATAAGAATAATACGTTTGTCTTACATGATAGACGATTATAAAAGAAACCCTTCCAGTTCTTGTTATAAGAGGTCTATACCTTCTTTACTTGTCAAACTCTAGCTGCCTATGTAGAGAGGAACTGATGGAACTTAATTTCTCAGGGACCACTTTGTTCAGTTGGCTTACCTCTTTCTGGTCATTATAATGTGATGATCGACATTATAACATGCCCTGATGCAAAAGCATTATATGACAAAAGTATGAGGTCCACACATTAACTTTTCTTGTACTCATAAGTATGCTTTGTTCATTGTTGTTTGTATTTTTCTGTAAGCAGGCCATTTTGTATTATATTTAAAAGCATGTGTGGTTGTTGGTGTTATTTTTATTCTTATAATGTTATTATCCTCATGAGATCTGTTCCTGGCTTCATGAGACTCTCTTTTTTTGACAATGAGTTCCAAGATGCCAGTTGTACTTAAGTCTTTTTTAAAAATGTTTTTCATGACAAACCCAATTTCTTTAAAACAAAGGGAAATGTTTCTAGGCTAAAGGTCTTAATAGAAAGATAGCATCAGCCGGGCTCGGTGGCTCAGCCTGTAATCCCGTGCCTTGGAAGGCTGAGGTGAGTAGATTACCTGAGCCCATGGGTTCAAGACCCACCTGAGCAACTTGGCGAGACCTCATCTCTACAATAAATCAAAAAAATTAGCCGGGCATGGTAGCACGCACCTGTAGTTCCAGCTACTTGGAAGGCTGAGGTAGAAGGATCGCCGGAGCCCGGCAGGTCGAGGCTGCGGTGGCCGGGAGCGGCCACTGCACTCCAGTCTGGGTGACAGTGAGACTCCAACTCAAAAAAAAAAAAAAAAAGAATGATAGCATCTTGGTGTTACCATTTTAGTAAGCGTCAGCATGTAAAACCAAAGATTTATTCCCAGCTGAATGAGTAAGACTTATATCTGTAAAATGCATGAACCACTTAAACTAATGAATTAGGTCAGAATAAATTAGGAAAACATATATCAAATTCGAGGGAGTTCCACAAGTAGCTTGTATTACACTAATCCATACATTCACATAATAAATAGTAGGTCCCTGTAACATTTATTAGGAAAGGCTAACACTGATGCATAACATCATTTGATTGCTTGAAATATTATATAAGTAAATCCTCATAGTTCTTCCTCAGTCTTATATTTTCTATGAGTATTGCCATAATGTGAAATTTAGAAAATGAAGAAAAGTTTAATTACTATAATGAGAATTACCTATAATTTCACAACCTGGATTCAAGGAACTATTAACATTCTTGCATTATGATCTACCATCTTTTTGTCATCTAAAATAAAATTCAAAACATAGTTATCTATTTAGTCAATCATCTGTTTAGTCAAGACGTAGTTATTGATTGTCTAGCATACACCAGGGACTGGACAAGATACTAGGGAAACAAGGATGAATAAAACCAGCTCTTGACCTCAAGGAGCTTATAGTTGGCCATGCTTGTGAAACTACCTAATAAACTCTCTAATGATGGTATCAACTAAGAGTCTGGTAGTCTAGAGAAGAAAATAAACTACATGAAGAAGTGGAGGAAGCATCACAGAAAGATTGACCTGTGGGAGGGAGAAGGGAAGAGGAGATAAGAGCATTCAGCAGAACACCCAGGACGTACAGTTACACTCCAGGGGATGGCCTGGCAGGGGATGGGGGTGAAGTTCCCTAGGCTAGAGTGAAGCTGCACACCAGCAATGGACCAGCAAGAAAGCAGAGCAGAAGACTGGGCCTACAGTGTGAAGGACCTTGTGGTAGCTAAGAATGGAGGAGTTTACCCTCTGAGGTATGAAGTCTAGGGTAATAATAATGATGACAATATGGATGGCTACAACTCTTGCTGAGAGTTTTCTGTGTGGCAGATTGAGTTGGACTTGCAAAAGCTCAAGCACAAAGCTCACACAAGCCTTCCACCAGCCCTGGAAGGACTAGAGTTTCAGCGGGGCTACTGTTTCTCTGTGGATCAGGCCTTCCTCGGTTATGTTGGTCATACAGAGTCAGATACTGACCAAAGGCACTCAGTTGTTGTCTTCCTTTTTCCCATAGAATGCAGCACAGAGTAAATCCTGAATGTGACCCGTGTGCCCTATTCTGTCACGGAAATTGTGAGTCTTCCATTACGTGAATAGTCCAGTGTCCCAAGAATGACTACCCACTTTGGGGACTGATGATGCAAGAGTGCCAGAGATATTCCACGGAGCCTTTCCCAGCAAAACTCTTGATGAAACATTCCAAAGTTTATTGGGAGTGTTCTGACTCCTCTTACCACTTTCTCCGAGGAAGAAATTATGGACCCATACTAGCTTCTGACAGGATAGATAGTTTTATATCATTCAGGACAGTGAGGGGTAGAATTTTTTTCCATTTCTTTAATAAAATATTAAAAAATAAGGCTGGGTGCGATGGCTCAAACCTGTAATCCCATCACTTTGGGAGGCCAAGGCAAGAGGATCGCCTGAGCTCAGGGGTTCAAGACCAGTCTGGGCAACTTGGTGTTCTCTACAACAAATCAAAACATTAGCTGGGTGTGGTAGTGTGCGCCTGTAATTTCAGCTACTTGGAAGGCTGAGGCAGAAGGATCACTTGAGCCCAGCAGGTCAAGTCTGCGGTGGTCGTGAGTGTGCCACTGCACTCCAGCCTGGGTGACAGAGTGAGACGCCAACTCAAATAAATAAATAAGTGATCACAACTTCTGGGAAAGTCAGACAATTCAAAGTAAATTTACTAATTTTACATGTAGCTTTTATCTTCTGCAATGACGCCCGGGGTTTTTTTGTTTTTTTTTTTAATATCTTACTTAAAATCAATAAGCAGTAGACCCAATCTATTTTTTCCCCAGAGATTGGGAGAAGCTGCATGTGAGTATTAGAGGAAGCAAGGACCCTATAGAGGGTTTGTCTGAAGGTGTCCCAAAATAGGTATTATTATTTATTCTCCATGCTAGAGATGAAGAGGTCTATGACATTGCCTAAGTGTGTAAGGCTAGGAGGCTGCCCGCTGGATGGGATCCAGGCAGTGCCACCTTTTCCACTTCACATACTGCCCTAGGAACCTGAGCCTGGAGGCAGGAGCAGAATCTGATGGCAGTGCTGGGTGTGGGCTGGAGTGGACAGACAAGACAGGGAAACGTTTCATGCTCTATCGGTGGTGACAATGCCTAGGGACTGCTGAAAGTGTGAAAGGAAGGCTAAAGTAGCCTCTTCTTTTCAGTGAAATGGAATTCATATTACACCATTGTTAGTTTGAAGAAAAGATCGACCATGTGTTTTGTTGTTGTTGTCTTTCTTAAGTTTAGACACCACTACTGGTGGTCAAAGTCATCACCTTGCCCTAAAAAGTTTAATCTAGGGTTAGTAGGGCCAAATTCCAAAAGTCCTTTGATGTAGATTAGACAAGTTTGGGTGACCTAGTGGAAGCTGGGAACAAGGGAGATGCATTAAAGATGAGTCTAGATCACCCAGTCAGAGCCCAGCTGAATGCCAGTGATAGTATTAAGGAGCCTTAAAGGAATTTCAGATTGGATTGGTGGAGGGCAGGAGATGTTGGATAGTATGTCAAGTTGTCCATACAGAAATGTCCATTTATGCACTAGTCATAAAAACTCAAGAAAATTCATGTATTTTTTTTCTTAAGATCCTCATATGTTGAGTTTGCTTGCTGTATACATTCAACTCTGCCTTCCATGTCGGCCTCAGTTAGCTATACTATCCACACACAGAGCTGGCCTTTCTAGACTTTTCAGCAAAGAAAATTGCCAGACCTCAGACTTAGCAACATAATACTGAAATATTAAACTTTCCATTTAAATGTTCTCATTGTGTAGATAAATAAGAATGCTATTATTTTTTTTTAGCAGCATAGTTTAAACCCTTTTTGAGTTTATGGGTTTTGAAGTCAGTTGTTTTTGTTTTTAATAAAATGAACAAACTTTTATCAGATTGTTAATTGGTTATTTTTGTTTTTTAATTAATTGTTTTAAAACCCAAACTGAATTTTTATCAGTACTTGGAAAAGAGCCATCTGCCAATTTATAGACAAGTCATATACAGGCTTTGACATATATAAGTCATCATAAATAACTTCCTTTTATTAGATGACCAGTCACAATTCGATATTTTACTATAGGATTTTTTTTCCCATCTGGCTTTAGTGTTAGGCTATATTTTAAAGGATACCAGTTCTAAGAAGTGGTTATAACTATAAATAAAGTAACAATTACTTGAACAGATATGCTGCACTCAGACAACAACCTGGCCACTTAGAAAGCATGAGCAGACCACTTTACCCTATGTTGACAATTGGAACAAATCAAACACTTTTGACTGAAGTGCTATTTCTGCACTTCTAATGGGAAGGCCCTCTATTTCTTTTTGATCTGAGCTGTGTCTCTATTTTTCTCTGAAAAGCACGTATCTGCTAGGGTTCCTGGTGGACTACCCACAGCTGGGCACAAGGGATTGCTTTACAAAGACCAGCATGTAAGGACCAAGGTCATTTCAACTCCTCCACAGCTCCTGACTCATGCCCTGGAGAAACTTCTCTTCCAGGGAGTGACTGACCTGAAATGGGGTTGGAATTTGTAAATGGGAGGGATTTGGGGTCAGATCTGAGTGGGAATGGGCCCCAGGAAGAAACCGCATGGGCAAAGCTATTGGCGGCACTGCCTTCTTGCTCAATTGATTTTGGGGCCGGCTTGGGGCAGAAGGCACTGATATATCTTGCTGGAGGGCGTCCAGCCCAAAGCCAGCCCCTATTCCCCTGACATATCCCTCCATGCAAAGTAATCCTGTCTATCTCATGGTCCACAACCCACCCTCTCACCAGGGAGTGGCCATTGAAAGCTTATAGGAAAGGAGAAGAAGAAAGAATGGAAGGAGGAAGGCAGACTTTAACTTAGGCTAAATATAATGGAATCGTTTGACTTAAAATCATAAATAAAGTGAAATCTGTTGCATTTTCATTAAAAGTGCAAGTTTTTAAATGCATTTACCCAACAATAAGATAAGGTTGAGTATTTCTGACTCATCTGGAGACAAAACTTGCCTCACCTGACCTCTTGGTGGCAAAACTTGTCATGAACTGATGTGAGACTATTTATATCCTTAATATATCCCACTAGGTATGAATATTCATGTATTCCACCGCAGATACATGAGTGTGTCTGGTTAAACCCTGCTGTGGATGTTACATAATATACAGCATGTACTCTGTTACCTTCCTAAAAATCCAAAAATGTCTGAAACCCAGGATCTCAGATAAGGTTATGAGCCTGCATAATCAGATTCTCATTTTACAGAGGAGGAAACAAAGACACAAGGTGGTCAGGGGACTTAACCAACATCAGAGGTCTGGAGGTGGAGCACAAGGACTTAACTCCCCAGAGTCTAGCGGCAGCTGCACGGGCAACCACCGTGTGCTGCTGTCTGCTACTCATCAGGCAATCCCAACACTTTCAAGGCAAACAGACAAATAAAAATACCGCTACCATCACCACCACCCCTTGAAACTACAAAGTCTGGCGTCCCTGTCACTGTGGAAACTACTGGAACGCATGAGAATTGTTGAAGGGTTGCACTACTCAACGAATGAAGTGACCGTCTACAAGCTGGGGCAGCATAAAAGCAGAAGATCACAGAGCAACACGTTCCTTCTGGAACCTTCCCTACTTACATTTTTTAAGCTTTTTATTCCATCCCTTTTGGCTTACTGAAGGCTTTTCTTTTTTTTTTTTTTGCCAACATTAACATTTTCAATTTTCCCTCTGTGCAACTCTTTCATTATACTTTCATATAGAAACATAATACTTGTTTTTTAAAAACCATTTACATGAACCACATGTTCCTTCAGTACTCATCTGTCAGGCACCGTTCTAGAAGTTGAATGAGTAGCTGTGCATAACACAACATCTCCGCTCTTATGGAATCCGCACGTTGGTAGTGAAAATGGACAAGAAATTAATAAAGATATACAGAAATGAATTAGCACCTGCTGTGGGAAAATGAAAGAAGTTGACAGAGGCTGGGCAGGTAGTGATGGGAAAGGGCCTTCCTACAGTCTATGAGGCGGTCAGGGAAGGTCTCTGCAGTAGACAGTATTTGAGGATAGAACCAGAAGAACCGGGGTAGGCACCAAGTAGTATCTGGGGAGGAGAGCTCTAGGCAGAATGAGCAGTAAGTGCAGATGTTCTGAGGTAGAAGTGAGCTCCGTGAGTGGCTGAACAAATAGCAGTAAACTTAACCTGAGTAGGTTTAAACTCAGAGCCAGAGCTGAGTGGGTGGGGAGAGTTGGGAGCAGGTGCAGGGAAGTAACAGGCCCTGGGTTCAGCGGGCCTCACTGGACTTTTGAGGGTCCCTGCTTCTCTCTCAAATAAGGTGAGAAGGGATTAAAGGGTCCTGAGCAGAAAGTTACTTCTGATCGAAGGGGCTGCTGTGTCTATACATGGAATGAAGATGACTACAAAAGTCTCTTCCAATAATCCAGATCAGAGATGACAGTGGCCTCTGACAGCAGTGGCGACGGTGGGGTCTACAAGAAGCCACCAACCTCTGGACATAGGAGAGGTATGTGGGTGAGAATTGGGCATGAGATAGGGAGCAGAGTAAAAGACACCATGGACATTGACCTGAGTCACTGGAAGATTCAGTGTCTGTTTAGTGAGATGGGAAGCAGGCTGTGGGAAAAGCAGGAAAGTCAATAGTTTGGAGATTCAACATCCAGGCAGAACCAAAGGGAAAGCAGATGGATAGCCAACGAGGTGTTCAAGTCGAATCAGGACTTGCCATCGCCAGCAAACTGGTGGTCCTCAAAGTCAAGAAGATGGGTGAGGTCAGGAAGGGCATGTGCGCAGAGCCAAGGCAAGGTCTGAGGCCTGAGACCCCAGTATCAGCAGTCCAGCCTGGGAGAGGAGAGGTGAGCCAAAGTGCAGGACTGGCTCTGGACATAGGAAGACAGTGCAAAGAACTGGCTCTGGACTAGGAAGACAGCGCAGAGAAAGTGTGGCCACTGATCATATCTGTTTTCTTCCTTTATTTCACAGTCTAACTCCTCTCTAAGGAATGGCCCAAATGACACTTGCATCTTTTATTTGATCCTAATACAGTATTTTATGAGGATTTAAGAATATCCTATTACCTTCCTGGTGAATTTTTCTTGAACGTATCTCCTCCCAGCCTGCCATTTTTTTCCTTGAAGGCTTCAGCCATGTATTTTTGATCTTCACAGAGATCACCTTTTAGTTTTTATTCCGTCCCTTGTCTTTTCTTTGAAATGTTTTTTGGACTGACTCCTGTCCTTCCAAGTTTCATAACCAGCCTTTATTACTCCTGAGTTATTGCAATAACCTCCTTGGATTGCCAATTCTTCCCCTTTGACTATCTGGTCTGTCTGAGCATGGCAGCCATATCAGGCATCTAAACCACTGTTACCCTTCTGTGAGTCCTCTGCTTCAGCTCAGCAGTGGTTGCTGCTTGAGTCGAGACCAAACCGCCTCTTTCTAGCAGAGCGGGGCCCTCCTTCTAATCACACAGCAATATCTGTGATCCTCTCAATGGCAGACGGAATAGTTGTAGTAGTGGTAACTGTAGCAGCTGTAGTCGCAATACTATTTGAGAACTTACTCCATTCCAAGTAACGCCATTCCTACACATTTGTCTCATTTAATTGTTGCGACAACTCTAAGAAGGGTGGTTATACCTGGTACTCCTTCCTACCTGAACTCTGCCATATGAACTCAGTAACTAAATAGATTTCAGTAACACATCTCTGTCCAGACTTGCTATCAAGCAGAGTCTTACTTAGAACCTGAATAAATTTGGAGAGGAAGCAGTCCTTAGATCATCCCCTCTTTCTTTTCCTGTGTCTTTGTGTGTTTGTTTGTCTAGGTCTCCTTCTGTCACTCAAACTAGAGTGCAGTGGCACAGTCATGGCTCACTGCAGCCTCGACCTCTGGTCTCAGGTGATCCTCCCACCTCAGTCTCCCAAGTAGCTTGAACTACAGGCACACACCACCACATCTGGCTAATTTTTTTGTAGAAATTAGGTCTTGCTATGTTACCTGGGTTGGTCTCATACTTCTGGGTTCAAGTGAGCCTCCTGCTTCAGCCTCCCAGAGTATTGTGATTATAGGTATAAGCCACCACACCCAGCTGCATCATCCCCTCTTTGTAGAGAAGGACTTATGGAGGCTTAGAAAGACCATCTATAACCCCACATCTTTACAATTTAAAAAAAATTAAAAGTTAAAAAAAAAGAGAGAAAGAAAGACCATCTATAACTTAGTAGGGTCACACAGCCAGGAAGGAGGGAGCTGGGATCTGGCCTCAGGCCCATGTCACTCCAAAGCCTTAAGACACATCCTGCAAGGGCTCATCCTGCCTGCTTTTGTGTTGGGCTTACTCTCATTCGCACTAGTGGACACCATGCTCCTTGCCACTACCCTTCCCCAATGAGTCCTGTCCTATTTGTTTGCACAACCAGCCTCAACGCCCCCATTCCTGATGCTTCTGTCTACTCCACACCTACCACTGTTCTGTATCCTCAGCAGCAAACTGACCTTCCAGAAAGTCCCATGCCTCCAACTCATGGCAACTCAGACAAATAGGACAGCCTCAACCACTACACCATCACCCTCCCCTCCTCAGGAATGCTGGTCTCTCCTTTTTCCCTAACTGTGACTGCCCGCCCGGTATACTGTAGGCTTCAGTTACACTGAGCACCATGTTCTCTCTTGGGAGATGTAAGAGCAGGTTGTGCTTATACCATCAGTCACAGTGGCTCTAAGTCAATACCACCTGGTGTTCCAGGGCACTGAGATGTTAGTGTATCTGAGCACTTACAGCATTTATGCTGTATCACAAATGTTCAAAATAAATCACATGTAATTCCATTCCCTATAGAGGAGTCCAATGACTGCCCCTTTGAGGAATCTTTTCCCTTTTTTTCCTGAGCTTAGCACAATGTCAGAGACACTGGAAACACTTGACACATGTCTGTTGAATTGTATGTGTGATTAAGCACATGCTACAGGGTTGCTGCCATGCTTGGCACAGCCTAGGGTTCCAGGGTCTCACCACTGGGTCTCCTTTGGTCCTCAGTCTCCTATTCTGTGTCCTCTGAAATGGGCTCAGATCTTCTAGACAGAGAGAATTAATGAATAAAAGAATGGGTTGTCACACAGAGAATTTTTTGTGTGCAGGATCCAGACAATATGAGGGGTTAAAAATAGAGCCCACTTTAATAACAGCTCCTTGCTCTTGACACTTGCATCTTTTATTTGATCCTAATACAGTATTTTATGAGGATTTAAGAATATCCTATTACCTTCCTGGTGAATTTTTCTTGAACGTCTACTTCTTAGACATATTTGTAATGTGGGACGAACTACTCAGGGCTTGTTATTTCACACATCCCCAAGCCCCACTTCTGATCATTTTATGTATCAATCAAGACAGCCTGTGATTTATAAAATTTGTACCCACAGTGATTAAAAACATGACCTTTATCCAAATCCTGTTGCAGAGGCACTTACAAATTCCTCTAAAGTACAGTCTCCAGCTGTTACTGTTGTTAGAAACATGTTTCCAGTAGTTGACTTTTCAAAGATGATTTCTAGTTTTAAATGATTAACTTTGCTGCCTTGTTGTAAGTCACTGGACTGAGAGGTGGTAATTGTGGTTGAAAGACCAGTAAAGAGGAACTCTTTTCTCTTTATTGAAAGGTGATGCGATCTTGTGTAATAATTGACCGGCACTTCCAATTCATGGAGCGTAACTCGTGAATAATGCAATTCTTCTTTTGATTAAAGTGATTTCCGAAAGAAATTGCAATTCTGGAAGAAAAAAATACAATTCAATATACACACACCATAGTCAACTTCCTTGCCGTTTGTTGATGGATTTTATCATTCAGGGTAAATGAAAGTGAGAAAACTCTGTGATGTAGCCAAAATGTACGTGGCATCCTTTGAAAATGTGAGTGTACCCATTTTTAATCCATGCTTCAAGTTAATCTAGATGAAAACCAATTTATTTTTAATGTCCAGTCAGGCTGTGTCAAGAAACAGGAAGCACGGTATGTATATATTCTCAGACCTCAAACTGGTGACTTGTTAAGAATTTGGTTGTGGTAATGTCGGATGCTTTGGAATGGAGTTTTGTCTCCTCAGCAAAATAAAACAGGTGCCAAGGGATTTAAAAAACGAATAATGGAAAGCTAGAGCATCAGACTCTGGGAGGAATGGCCAGACTTGGCCATGAGATGCCGCTAACAGAGAGGCAGTTCACGGGGCCTTGTGTGTTCTTCTGAAGATTTGAAAATAGATTCTAGGAGCAATAGTGAGCCACTGTTGCGGGGAGGGTTCTACATAAAAAAGTGTCCCAATCATATTTGCCTTTGGAAAAAAAAATCAGTATGGCTACTACCGAGAGAGTCTAATGGGGGCTAACCAGAGAGAAGGCTGTCCCAGAAATCTGTGTGAGAAGTACACCATGGGAGCTCCAGGGGATTAGAGAGAAGGAAGAGTGAAGGTGACTCACAAGGGTCTGGTCTTGCGATTGGATAGACAGTAGTGTCCTTGACTTACAATTTGGCAGAATGAAAATAGTAGAGAACCCTCATTAACTCAGTTTTGGGCTGAATTTGTGGTGTCTGAGAGATGTCCAAGTGGAAGTGTCAAGTGGACCCCTGTTATATAGGTCAGCAAGTCTGTAAGCAAATATTTTTTGGAAAACCTATTGATGTCAAGTATCATTCTAGGGTCGAAAGTATAAAACTTCTAAGAGCCCTTGCTTCCAATGAACTTACATTGGCATCTGCATCTTTTATTTGGTCTTAAAGCAGTGTTATGGGATTCTCTCAGAATATCATATCACCTTCCTGGTGAGTTTGGGAGGTTGTGGGGGGTATACACAATAAACATGAGAACAAATCAATACAATCATTTTAGATGCTGATATTTTGGAGACGATAAATCAGGGCACTGTGGTTGAAAACAACTGAGGGACCGAAGGGTGGGGGCTACTTTGCCAAGTTCAGGGAAATCCTCTGTGACACTCACTGGGGACTAGAATTCAGGGGAAAGATCTGGGCCAGAGATAGAGATTTGGAACCATCATTTCCAAGACAGTCATTGAAGGACTGAAATGTTTCATTGACTTTAGGAACCAGGACTGGTATGCCATGATACCGCAGATTCCCTGAAAGTACCTGGCAGGCCTCCTCCCTGGGATCCACATGGAGCAGCTCATAGTGGTTGTGAGGTGCTGCAGAGGAAGCCCTTTTCCTGTGGGGTCAGTATGTGAAGACCGATAGCAGAACTCCTGATATTGCGTTCTAGAGTTGGCCAGAAAGTCGAAGGCAACACAACATATACTGACTCAGAGCTTGAGTCCAAGAATACACGAAATTGGGACCTGAGACAGGAAGGGATGGGTCTGTGAGTGGCAGGGGTGAATGGCAGGGTAGTTGGGAGGAAGTTTCCAGAAGCAGCACAGAGATGAGGCAGGAGCCCATTTGCTGACTCTCTGTTCTCAGTCTCATCTCTGAATATTTTTCTCATTGATGAAATTTTCTGAGGAACAGGCCTTCTTTCAAACTGCCATCTGTCCACAAATTAATATTCTGAAGGTTGAGAATATTTGAAATGGAAAATACAAGCTCCCAAGTTATCCTTGTTGCTACAGTCAGCTTCTGGAGTCAGCAGGCTACCACACTCACATCCCCAGACTAGAAAGCTGGAACAAGCATGTTTTATTCTGGAAGCAGCCAGATAGATGCTCAGTTCCTTTCTGATTTATACCTCACGTGTGAATCAAAAAGTGGGACTGAAATATTTATGCATGTGACTGAGTATGTGGTGAGTTTGAACTGGAAGTCAACAGTCAACATGTGCAAACTCACTTCATTTTCTGTAACTTTTCTTTGGTAAGCTGCCAGTTTCTCTCAGTACTAGGTAAACTCAATTCAGTCCAACCCTGTAAACTCAGTGTAATAATTTTTTAGCTACTTCTGGTTTAAAACCTAGACTTTTTGTTTTTAATTTTAGAATCATGAAGTACATGTAAGTATTTGTTACAAAGGTATATTGCATGAAGAGGATGTTTGGGCTTCTGTAGTACCCAGGGGGTGGCTTTGTGCCCCTTATCCCCCGCTTTGGCAGTGCCTGGTGTCTGCTGTTCCCATTCCTGGGCCCATGTGTGCCCAGTAAAACCTGGACTCTTTGATAATATCCAGTCAAATCAAGTATTGTCATTATCGAGGACACTGTACACAATGTAAAGTCTTTTTTCTCTCCTACTGGCTGGCACTTGGCCCAGGATAGAGTGGGCTTCCTTCAGAGGGATTTTCCCTCTTCTCTCCTCCACATGCTGATGGTGGCAGGAGGACAGTAGGCACAAGTCTGCTTTTATGACAGTGCATCTTGGTGGTGGTGAGGGACCGGGCCTGGGCTGACACCTTGCTGGTTCTGACTTCAGCAGGTCTCACCCTGTTTGCTCTCAGGCCACAGAGCTCCTACCCTTGGTCCTATGGAGCTAAGCGGCACACAGATGGTCACACCGCCATCCCTGTCGTCCAGGATCTAGGCGAGATTGCTCTCCTAGAGTGGGCAGTGCATTTTGTAGTTCTGTGGAGGAATATCTGAAGTCGGGTACTTTATAAAGGAAGGGGGTTTATTTTGGCTCATGGTTCTGCAGACTGTACAGAAAGCATAGTGCCAGCATCTGCTCCTGGTGAGGCCTCAGGAAGCTTACATTCATGGTGGAAGGCAAAGGGGAGCTGGCATGTCACATGGTGGGAGCGGAAGCAAGAGAGAGAAGTGAGGTTCCAGGCTCTTTTCAACAACCAGCTCTTGCATGAACTAAGAGTGAGAACTCATTCATTATGGTGAGAAGAGCACCATGCCAATCATGAGAAATCCATCTCTACAGTCCTGTCACCTCCCACTAGGCCCACACCTGACTTTGCGGATCACATTTCAACATGAGACTGGAAGGGACAAACGTCCAAACTGTATCCTATTCTGAATAGGATCCCTTCCATGCATGTGGCAAGCTGGCTACGTCCCCGAAGCCTCCACAGGCCTTCTACTTGGTGGAGGGAAACATACACAACCCCCAGGGGCAGGCTTTCTCTGTGGAAAACAGGGGACCTTTACTCTCAGCTAGACCCACCATGTCCCTGTGTGTTCCCCACATTCCATGTAGCATGCACCCCTGGAATATATACTCTTCCAAATGTGCCTGAGGTCTCCTAGTCTGCATCAGAGAAGCAATTTATTTAAAAGTCCCAGGGTTCTAAGAATTCCTAAAATTTAACTCTTAGGAATTTTCTATGAAACTGCCCCTTTCCAAACAAATCAGGAAGGAAAATGGAAGGAGAATCTGGTTCCCAGCCCTTAACCTTCCCTTGCTTGTTCATCTGTCCTTCTTCTTGGCACTGAGAGGCCGCTCTACTTTCTGGCTACTGGAGTCTTTGCCCTGTCATCAACACCTCCTCCAGGAAGTGGCCTTTGCGCTTCTTTTTCCTGGAGCCATAATAACGTGATTTGATATTTTCCAGAGCAGCCCAATATGTGCAGCATAAACTGGTTGATTTACACATTTGCAGGTAAGACCTGCCCAAATGCAAAGGGAAAATAGTGTAATTCAAAAATGACTCTTTGGATGTGAAAATTTGCTAAGTTTTTACTGATCTTATTTTTTCTCTCATTTTTTAAAGCATCCTATTCAATTATCTAAATAACATTTGAGACAATCAGATCCCAAAGGTTTAATGGAGTTCTGTTATGTGCTAGGAAGTGTAGCCTCAGACTGTCCCTGTGAGATTTTATTCTCTGAAAAAATTCAGTTTACAAGTAGAATTTTTCTCTTAGGAGTCTTCACAGTTACCCTGAAGAATACTCAGCCAAATATTATCTCCAGTCTTTCAAATCTTACCTTTCTATGTGCATTCCTAACAAAAGAGAATCCTTCAAGACCCACAATACACAACAGATACATCAGACTGAAAACACAAAGTATTTACAGTGCATATAACAATGTGCTGCTCTATTCTATGGTGGAAGGCAGACAGTGGGTCGTGTGAACTTGTTATTACCATACGGCTAGAAAGAATGACACAGTTAGAACTGCATGAAATTCATAGCATGAACCTGGATGATGTTTACTGGGAGTATTTTGGTGTGTGAGTGGGTTGGAGAGGGTGATACTGATGGTGGCAGTCTTCACTGATGGAGCTCTCAGTAAATGTCTAGCTGGAGCCCTGGCGAGCACTGCCTCGTATATCGCTGTGTATTTACATCTTTTTGTAGCAAATACTTCTGAAGAATCAGAGGTATCACTCATTGTAATAGGCCAACACTGATTTATGGTGAAGAATGTGTACATGATAGTAAAGGATTTATGCTTAATTGTAGACAGATTTAATGCTTGAGTTTAATGTCATCTAGGAAATTTTTAGGCAGTTTGTAAAACTATGTTGAACTGGTGTTAAAAACAAATTAAACTTTTATAACTTTAGATCACCTAGGATTCTTTTGAAGTTTCCTTTAGATATTTTCTAGTTTAGATCCCAGCATGCAAGAAGTAACTTACAAAGTCACATAAATAGCTAAAGAGAGTCTCGCCTTATGTTCTCCATTAGAACCATATATGATGTTCTACTTCTTCTTATCTACATAAATAAGATCTTTCTTAATTTCTAATTAATACTATCTCTTATTTTAAAATACTGAAACAAATACCTTATTATAAATGTCAGTAATCCCGCATCACTACTCACTAGTATATCTTATAAACCTGGACATTTCTGGGAATTCCTAAAATTTAGCTGTTAGATATTTTCTTTAAAAAATACCACTTTCCAGAGTGTCAGACCATTATTGGTTTAATGATAAACCTAGAAAAATACTTAAAACAATATAAATCCCTATATTTAAATGTGAGAGTAAAAGATTTTCTTATATAAATATGGTAGAATAGTCTACTTGATAGACCTTCATTTATGATTGATACTTTAGTGATTATATCATATACCTTGTACCCACAAGGGCTTTAAATGACAGAATTCCAGGTGCCTTCTGAGGCTAAGTTTTGTGCCATACCTTGACTTGCATTTTCTTCTGACATTGATACATTAATCCTGTCTATCACTACCCTGACTTTCTTTGATATAAATAACCCTGTCCTTAAATATATGTGTATAACAAAAAACACATTTCCTGATGAATTGCACACTGCCTCTGTTTCATGCTATGAGTGATTGAGATGCCTTTGGGTAGATGTCTGCATAAATTAAAGTGCTACACTTCAAACCCTTAGCAGTCACTCAGATTGATTGTACCAAAGAACAGGTTGACTCTAAGTAGGATAATCAAATGAGGGATGAAAGCAATTTGTAAATTGGTTGGGAAAAGTTGCAGAGTGTCATGAATTCTGTACTTAAGAAACATCAAAATGTGCAAACGATGGTGATGAGTGTCTTTCTATATAACATAGATGACAGTTGTATGGGTTTTATTAAATTCCTGTTATATAAAGGAAGGACAGATTACTTTGGTTTCCATTTGTGGGTCGCCACTTAGGGCTCTTAGTAAATGTGTGTGATTTATACAGGAAACAGTACCCAGAGATAGCTGAAATTTTCCTTGACAAGAAAAATTTTGCTACATTTAATTTAGAAATGAATCTTAAAAGGCATGCCAACTTGTAGAACTCTAATAGTTTTCTTTTAGTAACTGAAAAAGCTGCCCTATGTCAACACTTTACTAACCCATCAGCTCTTCCAGGACAAGGTTGTGGCTTAGGCATTCTGATGTCCCTCCCAGCCCCTGGAAAGAGGGGAGATACTCATGGAAATGTCTAAGTGACTGGAGAATAAGATTTATCAAACTAAATTTTGTGTAAGAATTACTTAACTTTCTTAGTAAAATGCAGGCTCCTGTGCCCCTACCCTCAGGGACTTAGGAAGAACACGAAGGTTGACAGCTACCCGGGAGACTCTGCTGCCTGTGGCCCTGGTCATATTTGAAGAAATCATTCCAAAAAGTGGAAGGCATGTTGGTATGTTGGTGCTTGGTATTTGCCAGGACCATGAAGAGCACAGGTAATTAGTTGTCGGAGAGAAACAGACATCAGAGAGGAGAAAGTGCCTTTGATTTATTTGTTTTGACCCTGCTAATTGGAACCTAATTAGTACATACCAAACACAGCCATTAAGTATCTACTTACAGTGATCAATCTTTGATGTATATGTCTTAATTAAACCTAAACTTCTCTTCTTAAAGATAAGCATTAGATTTCCCTGTGCTAAGGCAGTCTTAATTCATTACTTGTCTGAAATGGAATCTATTGACTAAAGCACTGATACATAAGAAAATTTAACAAAAGTACAGATTTCAAGGATGTGAAGGGGAGTTTAATATAATGAAGATATTATGTAATAACTTCAGGATGTTTAACAAATATGAAATGTAGCACACACTTGGTAATGACAAAGAACCTTTATTGGAAAGAGCTTGGCTAAGGATATTATGCTCCCTTCATTGTGCCTTTAGTAAACATTCTGTAAGGCAGACTGTCGGCATTCAAAGCTGGATACCATCCTGGGGGTCTGGGAACACACAGCCACTGATGGGCAAGGGCTTCCCAAGCTCCTAAGTGTCTTAGATACAAGAAATTTGCTGAATTGCCTTATTGGCCATATTACAAAATTAAAAGAGTGAGTACAGTTCATGGCCACACCTGAGGGTAGGGGAGACTGGGAAATATACTCTAATTTTGTGTCTAGGATGGAGAGGAAACAGGGTTGATGGAAGCTTATCAGTTTTGGCACGCTTGGTGATTAAAGCACATTTGCTAAACAAGTTTACTGTAAGATGTTAGTGGCTTTTCCCCTTCTTTGGAATTTTGATTTCAAATGGGGCTTTCTGGAAAAAAGATATTGTTGGAAAACTTATCAGGGTAGTAAATGGGGAATCACTTATATTTCCTTGCTTTTTAGTTACATGTCAAATGTCATTTGTGCAAACTTTTGTAAGTACTTGTTATGACAGAATGAATACATTTTGTGTCACTCAGAGTACTTTTTTTTCTTGGTCTCTGTCTTGCTCTTTTGCTCTCTTAATTTCTCTTTGTGTCACACATACGCATGCATACACATGATGACGATGATGATGACGACGATGATGATTTAAAAAACTAAAAAAATGCTTTTCTTGGGACATTTTTTCCCTTGGAGTCAGTTGGGATTGCTGCTGAGTATTGCTGTGATTATGATCCCAGTATTGTTTGCCACTGAAGCAGTTGTTTGAATGTTCACTCAAGTTATTGATCTGTTCTAATAAGGAATTGGTGGCCTAAGTTCTTTTTAGAGCTGAGAGTCTTCTAACATTTTATATTCACTTAACAATTTGAAAATAGAATAAATAATCTAGTGAATTCACATTATTATATGATGAATTGGAATCTAGGACATTTGAAAAATGTAAACTGACAATTTATCCAAGGATTTTATATAAGAATCTGTTCCATTTTGCTTGGGCAATAATGGGAAATAAACAAATATTTCCGCTTTAAAAAAAAAGTGAGTACCAAAAGAGGCTGAGTAAGGTGATGTGGATATTCACAGAATGAATCAATCTCTCTCAGTCTGTCTTTCTCTGTCTCTGTCTCTGTCTGTCTCTGCCTACTTCTCTCTCTGTGTGTGCCTTCTCTCTCTTTTTGAAGTTATCACTTACAAATTTCTGGTGACATGAGTTGTTTGTAAATACATTGCTTTGATGCCAGGGACTAGGGCAAGACAAACTGTGTAAAAAGCACATAGAAATACCATGCTGAGCCATTAGGCACTAAATAAATCAACAAACCTTGAATTATAAATGTCTTGAAGGATACTTTCTTATCATAACACTGTGTCTTTAGAATCAAGCATCTGAGTCATTTAACTTTTTTTCTCTTTCTGTACAAGCTCCTAAGGAATAGTTTGTAAAAAAATAAACCATACAACACCTAGTAACATAAACAACTAGTATATTATGCCCATGGACTCTGTGGTCAGGAATTCAAGGAGGACATAGGAGATGGCTTGCCTATGTTCCACTGTACCTGTGTTCTCATCTGGAAGGACCTGTATATTGGGACTGGTATGATCTGTGGCATCATCACAGTGATGCTGGCCATCTGTGGGGGCCTCAGCTGAAGCTCTGGGCTGGAACACCTGCAGTGATCCCTCCACATGGCTTGGGCTTCCTTACAACATGGTGGCTGAGTTGTAAGGTGGAGCCTCTCAAGGGAACAAAGTGGAAGACATGACACATTTATGGCATTAACCTTAAAAGTCACATAACATCACTATATCCTGTTGATTGAGGCACTCACAAAGTTTTGCCTGGGTTCTAGGAGAGAGGACACTGACCCTGCCACTCAATGGAGGAGTGTTCACATGACATTGTGGAAAGAACATTAGAATGAGAAATACTGTGGCAACCAGCTTTGGAAAAAAACAGTTGGCCACGTTTTGAGTCTGACATCTTAGTCATTTAATTTGTTCTTTCTGGGCAAAAAATTCAGAAGATAAGGAAATAAACACAGAAGTCCCTCAAGTCCTAGTGTAGTATAGAATCATGAACTATTCCTAAACCATTCTGATCTTGGTTTACATAGGCGGCATATAGAAGTGTGTCCCAGATGCTTACCAGCCATTGAGTAAAATCAACCAAGGACGTCTTTTATGTTGCAAGCAGAAAAGCAAGGACACCATAAATTACTCAACATTTTCATTAGGTTGGTCAGAGAAATATCCTTACTCCTCCAAGTACTATTTGATTGTTGCATCATGACAATAATGAGTTGATATAAACATTTCAATGGGAAAAATAATAAGAATGGTAATGAGTTGAGTGCCCCTAGTTCTCAGCAGAGTTGCACACAGTCCCCAAGGCAGCAAGGGGACAGGAGAACACATTGTGAGTGCAACTCTAAATAAGGAGTCCACATGAGAGTGAGGGTCAGTCATGCAATTTACTGATGTGAGTCTGCTGGGTTTCTTTTATGTTCCTCCAATTTTGAGAAGAATCATCTTAGTGTCTTTCAACAACTTCTCAGGTTAGCACATGTGACAAATCTAGCAATGCTTTATGATTATACTATTTTATAATAATTAAACTAATGACTATAGGTGGTGTATTTAGCTACTTGCAAATCTCTAGATGGCTAATACAGTTTTAAGAATCTCTGAAGAAAGTCATCTATGTGACTAAGGTCTTAGAGAAAGAGTAAAGGAGAAAAGTTAATTTCTCAAGTATTTGCCTTCGTCCTAGGAGGCATTGCCCTTGGCAGTTTTACATTCTCTGGATGATTTTCCAAGTTGGTAGTTGACTCTTTGGCTGTGTTTCTGGTCTAGGACGTTCTGACATTCTATGAAATGTGTTCTAGACTGAGCTTGAATGCTTAAGTTCAGTACAAAGAATTATGCTTTTGATCTACCACAGACACCTGAACCTAAGCTTGAAATGCAAATAGTAGATGTCATGCAGTGAATTACAAAGGCAAACAGAAGCCATCCGCATTCAGAGAATGACCTATGCCTCCCAGTTAAAACAAAACTGAGGGAGGAGGTGATTTGCTGCAGCTGTCTTAAGAGTTGGACATAATTCCACTGTTTAATTATGATAATCTACATTGAAATTAAGAACCAGAGGGCAGCCGGACTCAGTGGCTCAGCCTGTAATCCTGCGCTTTGGGAGGCTGAGGTGAGTGGATTGCCTGAGCCCGTGGGCTTGAGACCTGCTTGGGCAACTTGGCGAGACCTCATCTCTACAATAAATCAAAATTCAGCTGAGGGTGGTAGCGCGCGCCTGTAGTTCTAGCTACTTGGAAGGCTGAGGCAGAAGGATCGGCAGAGCCCAGCAGATGGAGGCTGTGGTAGCTGGGAGCGGCCACTGCACTCCAGTCTGGGTGACAGAGTGAGACTCCAACAAAAAAAAAAAAAGAACCAGAGGCCACTAGCCCTGTAGACAATTGCAGAAAAGTCTGCAGATGATCCCTGGCCCCTGTAAACATGGGCCCAAGTGTTGGTTCTCTCCCCCAGTGCTTTATTAAACTCTGGCAAGCACAGAGTCCTGCCCCCAAAATATTGATGTGGATATATATTAATTATAATATAATAATATGATCTACTAAATATAGTATTATTTATAATTAATTATATTATTGTATGTATTATATATCAAATATTATCAATTACTATAATTAGCTATGTTATAGTAATATGATTATTATATATTAATTACATATTGATATATAAATATTGATATGAACATATACTGAGATAATGGGCAGAAGTGATGTATATTCAACAAGACTTCCCTGATGGATCAAAGCTTTGTCTGCATACTACTAAGCTGTTGACTTTGAGACTTTTATTACATTTGCACGGTATGAAAATGCATTTTTGTACCAATGGTGACCTGAGTTAAAAAATAATAAGGCAAAACTATAATTACCTTTGGCCACTGTTCTTAAAACAAGACCATTTGGGCATCTTGAGGATATTAGATCTTATACTGGAGAAGCAAGTTTGTTTTGTCTTCACCCGAATAACCTTTGGCTGGTTGAAAACCAGAAGACTTTTCAATTCAGCATTTCTACCCATCCAGAGCATCACATGGGTAATAAAAGCCCAAGTAAATAAAGAGAAGAAAAAGGAATGCTTATTGAATTGATTTTATTCCAGAAAATCACATAACGTATGACATTTCTTAGAAGCATGAAAATATCAAGGTCTTTATTGCTCAATTTAGCTATGCTCTTTGCATGTTCTTATTCCTTAAAAAATTAAATGATCCAAAAGAATAAAATTAAAACATAATTTTTTTTCCTAATGCTAAACGCAGCTCTGTGACACAATGTGTTTAACACTGAAGACCCTAGATGAAATGGAATTATATCTCAGGATAGAAAGATTTAGAGTATTAGCAAACTTCCTCATTTAGATGGCTGATATGGGCTTCTCCATGATATTTTGACAAGGCTTGTATCAGCACACCCCAAATCTGAAAACCCTTGCTATTTATATTTACAAAGCATTGACACGGAATATATTTTCTAAACGTGGGCCCATGCCCCATTGCACTTTTAAACACAGGCCGTCTGTGCTGCCATCAGGACATAATTGACTGAGTTGTTGCATTGGCTCTTTGTCTTGTATCTGCTGTATTAAGTTCTGTTTTGAAATATTCATTGATTTCACACACACACCACACAAATGGCTGATCACAGACCTCTGCCCTGATTGACAGGACCATGGAATGAGTAAGGCCAGAGACCCACGCCTGTCACCGATTTTTGCTCTGCCATTGTGACTGTGCCCTATTAGACCCATCTCTAATTTTTATGTTCCACTTAATGTTTTTAATATACAGTTGGAGACCATATTTAAAAGGCTTTGAATGGAATTCCTTATAGACAAGGTCATGCGTCCCAAGGAGGCTAGCTGTATCACCCTGAGTTATACAGCTAGTTGGGGACAAGTCTAGCTTGCCAGTCCACAAGCAGACTGTTACCCTAGATTCCACTACACCACCTTAAATAATCAGCAGTTTTCTTCTTACAGTCAGGGAGAAGCACATCATTGCTCTGTCTCACGTTTCCACTTGATTGCCACTGGTCTATCGTAGCTTACAGCAAATATGCTCATGTATTTTATCAGAAATACTTTTAAAACTGATAGATGTACTCACTTTCCTATGGAGCAAGACGAATTTAGCATAAATTTCAGACACGTGTCATGGATTCCAGAGCAGCAATGGTATCACCGGTATATATTTTAGAGAAACAGAACCAAAGACATGGTTCATGGCATGGGTGTCAGTTGGGACGTACAAGGAGGGAGAACCAAAAAACCGGAATTATCTTTTGTAGGGCAAGTCCGTTGTAGTACAGGTGATGGCGTCCACCTCCTACCTCTGACAGTGCTTAGCCAATGAGGACCATTTGTCAATGCCTTTCTTATGCAGGCTTAGGAGGCTGCATAGGTCATCACCCACACGTGCAGTGACCACCATAACCATCACTCCACTTCCTCTACCAATCACACCAGCATGGCTGAGATAGCATGAGTGTCTGTTCTAATGTACTTCCCTTACAAGACTATTCTCAATGGACAAATTGGCATGACTTCATCTGATAATGACTTTGAAAAGGGCACATTCTTCTGACCTTAACCCCTCTGCCCATGTAATACAAGGTGATAGATACTTTATTGTAATTTTATTGACAAATTAGAGAAGTTTTAATTAGGCAACAGTTCTAAATGCATATACAGTTAGGACATTAACATCCATTCAAAATGAAATAAGTTGCGTTAGTTTATTTACTAAACTGTTGAATCGGAATAAAATAAAATCAGTCAAACTATTTTATAGGATTATGCACTATACAGAATTTAATGAGATTTTTTTCATTTTGTAAACATTTAAGTTGAATGTTTTGAAATTAATGCCATAATGACTACAATGATTTTCAGGAATTCAGAAATTCAGTAACATTATCATTTTATCCCAATGATTAAATGAGATCAGTAATCCAAACTGACTTCCCTGAGCTTGCCTGAACCTAACTTTGTCAAAAAAGTTTCAGGTCACGGTTGACCATTTGAATAGTACCTGTAGATAGATAAGCATCTACATCCAAAAATATTGCTGAGCATGTTTCTTTAATTATCTTTTTAAAAGTTATTTGTTGAGGCAATTAGTCCTGAGATTATTCTGTGAGATTTAAAAGCTTCATAAGTTGCATATTTTGCACAATTACAGTGGAAAGTATGGAATCCGAATGCCTGGGTCTTAGTCACTGTTCTGCCAAACATGAATCATCTAATATTGGACAATTTACGTTATCTCTTAGAATTTTTTCTATCTCCTCAATAAAATGACATGTTAATAAAATCTAACCTATCTTTCATACTTCATGGGAGGGTTATAAGAATAGATGATATCCAAGTTTTTTTTTTTTTTGAATTGGAGTCTCACTCTGTCACCCAAGCTGGAGTGCAGTGGCACGCTCCAAGCCACCGCAGCCTTGACTTGCTGGGCTCCAGCGATCCTTCTGCCTCAGCCTTCCAAGTAGCTGGAACTACAAGCGCTTGCTACCACACCCAGTTAATTTTTTTGTTTTATTGTAGAGATGAGTCTCGCCAAGTTTCCCGGGTGGGTCTCGAACCCACAGGCTCAGGCAATCCCCTCGCCTCGACCTCCCAAAGTGCTGGGATTACAGGCTGAGCCCAGCCATATCCAAGTTTTTGAGGACACATTTTTAAGCCTTAGAGTCCATTCGTTTAGATTTTTAGAATTGTTTTCCTTCCATTTTATAATCAATCTGCATACAAATAATTCATCGATATTTTTAAATTAACCTGCTTTATTAACTCTTTTCAAATCACTTAGTTTTTTCTGTAGAAAAATTAATTTATTAAATCTTTTCAAATCACTCCACTTAGTTTTTTCATGGAAATAATTCTTTTTGTATTGGTGGTTCATTGGTTTACTTGATTCTTGATTAAATTAAGAAATTCATTATTAAGCACAACTAGCAAAAACAAATCTGGAAGCAAACACAACTGACTATTGTTTTTAAAAATCACTTATTTAAATTGGAGGGAGCAGAAATATCGAAGATCATTGATCTCAAGTGTTGGGTGTGCCATGGGTGTCAGTCGGGATATACGAGGAGGGGACCCAAAAAAACTGGAATTATCTTTTGGAGGGTAGGCCCATTGTAGTACAGGCTTCCCCTACTAGGTGTGCATTCTAGGGACCCATTGACATCAGTGTACCCATTGACATCAGCTAGTGTTGCTGTGAGAGGCTGCATTTGGCACCAGTGAAGGTTTTTTGGGGGGGAGATTTTTTCAACATGTTTGCCCATTTCATGATGGGTGATAGAGCACCCGTCCACACTGCACTGAGTTTCAGCAGTTTTTGACCAAAAACATTGCATGATCCCCATGTCCCACCCTCCCTATTCACCCAATCTTTCCCAGAGTGATTTTCTTTTTGGTTTTGTGTCCCGGGATGAAAAAAGTCCCCCAAGGGAAACATTTTGCTGATGTGGAAGAGGTGTAACAAAAACAGCGGAAGCTCTAAAAGGCATCAAAATTGACAGGTTCAAAAACTGTTTTGAGCAGTAGAAAAAGTGTCTTGACAGATGTATTGCATCAAACCGAGAGTACTTTGAAGGTGACTGAAGTTTAAACATGTAAGAATAAATACACAATTTTTTTATAAATAAATTCCAGGTATTTTTTAACCCTTCCCCATATTCTGAGGGATTGAAGGGTACTGGTTAACTTTGTAAGCCTCTTTTGTACACCCTGTTAGCAGAACATTCTTTATGCCATTAAACTCAAATTCAATTATTTCAAATTATTTTTGGAAAAAATAGTACATTCTAAGTGGACGTCTTCACCCAAGAAGTTAAATTCGTGTTAAATATAGGCCTGTATATCTCACAACTTACTTTATTTGGTGTCATACAATTATCTCAATATCTGAGATGATTCAGTTTTCAAATTTGGATAAGTTCAGATAGAGAGGGATATCAGTCTCATCTCAAAAATTATCTGAACCTTGAGTTTATATACCTTTACTCTCATTAGGTTCATCTTCCTCATGATCTACTACTTAGTCTGCTAAAACAAAAATCCAAAAAGAGAAAAATAAACTTTAATCTTGGGCACTAATAATAATAATATCATCTATAAAATTATTTGTAATATATGATGAACTTTCTTCAGTATCATTTATTTAATTATCATTAGTTGAATGTCTACTGCATGCCTATGTCAGTTTAGTAGATGTGATTTTTTTTTTTTTAACCTGCCTAAGATTTCTCAGAGGACCACTGTTTATCAATGCCAGAAGAACTAGTAAAAAAATGATGAACATCTGTGGCTGCCTCTTGTGAAAATTGATAAGGTCCTGTATGAAAGAGACAATTCCTCCAGGGTGGCTCATCTAAAATCTCAAAGGGAAAAAATACAGAGCACTTCTGAGAGGGATTCTAACTCTTTATTTTGAGCAGTGAGGGATGCCTAGGAGTCAGCTAATCAGGAGTTTTAAGGTTTGGAAAAGTCAATTTCTCTGACCCAAACTTAACTGTTTATTGTAAAAAGTCAGAGATTAACATGGAGTAAATATAGGCATTTGCCTATAGATTGACAGTCCACATAAAGCTGTATCTGTTTAGCCTGGGCAACTTAGCAAGACCTCATTTCTACAAAAAACTTTTTTTTTTTTAAAATTAGCTGGGCATAGAGACATGTGCCTGTAGTCGTAGCTACTTGGGGGGCTAAAAAGGGAGGGTTACTTGTACCCAGGAGTTTGAGGCTACAGTGAGCTATGATTGTACCACTGTGTCTGTTTTTTAAATGATCAAACATACATCAATTTTCTGATTAACCTACCAGATGGCATCATAGTAGGGAGTTTCTTCTGCCCTTGTCTTCTCTTCTCAGCAGAACCTCTTGGTTTGGCTTTTTTTTCCACCCAAAGTCTTTTCCCAACTTCCCCAATCCACTGACTTCTTAGAGCTCTCCTTTTTACATCTGACATCTTAGTTTTTGCATTTTTCTAAAAAGTGAGTGACTAGAAGCTTAACTAAGACTCCTTTGATCTTCCCTTTTATTTTCAACCTGAAAGATGATATTGTGTTCTCATCCACATCAGAAATCCTCGGTTACATTCCATAAACATCACAATAATTCTAGAAAGAGAACACATTTTTTCTTAAAATAAACAAGGGACTACAGTCATATTTCTGTCACATGCCAAAGAAAGCAATAAGCAAGACATCCAAATATCTAATTTACATTGGTATTAACTCAAGTTAAAGGTACACTTGATCATGAAAACTCTAAATCTATTTTTGAATCTGATGACTTTATATTCCTTATTGATTACATTTATGGGCAAAACTAATTCCTTGACAGATGAAAACACTGAAACAAAAGGAACAGCAGCTAAAAGACTTACAGGTAGATTTCAAATCAGGTTGTAAAGATTTTTATTTATTATTTTAAATAAGACCCTATACTTTCTATTCTATTGCATGAGATAATCTAACCTGGGGAAGGGGGTCTTATTATTTTATGCCAGCCAGAAGTTTATAAATTAAACTCTTTGCTTAGATGATTAGTTCTATACACTCAAGGGGGGAAAAGTCTGTAAACTCTTGTCAGCAGCAGAAACTTCAATGTTATTGGGAAATGTTTGGTAATGAGCTTGGTTCATTGGTAGGTATGGCCGCCTGCCTTGCAGCATTGGCTATGAGGGAATTTGCAAGGAATGACAGTACCTCGCCTTGTCAGGATGGCATATGGTGCAGGAGTTTTAAGCACCACGCAGCATTTTCTCTTTGTTACACTCCTTGCCTTGGGCTGTGAAAGCATTTTGAATATAATGTAAAATTTTGGAGAAGTTTGAATGGCTGCTCAGAAGGGACGTAATTGTGCAGAGGACTGGTTTCCAGCCATCTCACTGAGCACGGGGGTTTGAAAAATCGCCGAACACCTTTCCTATAAAGTTAAGTATTCAGTGTGGCACCCTTTAAACTTTATTTTCATCCCTCAGAAAAATAATTGTATTTTTTTCCCAGTTGACCATGCACTCGGAGAAACCGATGTAAAATTCTATAAGCTACTTCTGAGGGCAGTTGGGGAGAACATGGTTGTTGGTCTCAGTGTCACCAGACTAAATACTTTCCCTTCGCTTGGCATCTTTTCCTGATGGTAAAGACGGTGTCTAATTCTGTCAACTCAAGGCCAACCAAAAATAAGATGTTGCCCACTGCTACAACAGTACCAATAGGTTATATTCCCTTTTTATTCTCAAACTGAAGAAGTCACCTGTCATGTGGGCCCATGTTTTTATATTCTACATTTCCTTGTGTCTTGTCTCATACTAGATTAGACAAATTGGCACTAATAATCACATCTGTCAGTGCTCAGAACTGAGCATAAAATGGCTGCTCAAAAGCCTTTCTGTGCCCCATGCCTACTCCAGTGCATGTCTTCAGATCTCGTGAAGCTAACATGCTTCATAAAGTTCCAGAACTTTCGCTTTATCTGTGTGTGTTTTAGAAGCTAATAAAAAGCAAGATTTCAGAATGTATAATGGCTTCTTTTACTACATTAAACAAGTCTTACTGATTTGGGGAATAAAACAACAATCAGCAAAATGGTGGTAGGAGAGAATGTAACATATTTTCATATGAATAAAGAAAGTGAGGCTTTTGCATAATTTTGATGGAAAAGGGATTAAGAGGTTGGAAATTAACTGAAACGTGAAGAAGAATAAAATGCATCAAGTGCTGGTTAGCCTGAGCATGAGTCGATTGCGGTCCCCAGTAGACATCAAAAGAGCTGGAGTGCTCAAAGGATTGCTATCCCCCAGGGACTTTCCAACGACTTCCAGTTATATATCTCTGTAGTCCCTATTTATCTGGGAAAGGATGGTGCTAGAATCAGCCTTTTGAGTTGCCTGAGTAGCACAGTCAGCAGTCCCCTGCAGAGCAGATTTTTTTTTTGAATTGAGGTCTCACTCTGTCATCCAAGCTGAAGAGCAATGACATGATCATAGCCCACTGTAGCCTTAACCTGCTGGGTTCAGGCAATCCTTCTGCTTCAGTCTCCCAAGTAGCTGGGACAACAGGCATGTGTCACCACACACAGCTAATCTTTTGACTTTTTGTTGAGATGAGTTCTCACTATGTTGTCTCACTATGTTGTCTTGAACTACGGGGCTCAAGCAATCCTCCTGTCTCAGCCTCCTGAAGTGCTGGGATTACAGGCATGAGCCACCATGCCTGGCCCAGAGCAGAACTTGATGAGGTGTTTGGCATTGTACCTTGTTCCAAACCATCAATTGTGTTATGTTAGAGGGAACTCAATAAACAGGGCTTCTCTTCCTTGCCTGAGTTCCGAATCAACTGAAATGAGTTGACTAGTTCTGAAATAATACTTTATTTATTATCAATGGATAATGGAGAATGTGGCAAAGATGCACAAGGGTTGCCCAATGTTGACCCCACTCTACTGTGCAAGGTCAACACCACAGATCCCTTCTCCACGGGGCTATCCCTATCAAATGTAGTCATGTTCCCAGATTTGTCAATAAGCACTCCTTCCTCCCCACCTGGGGAAGAGGGTGTAAAGGGGAGAGAGGCTGAAGTGTTTCTCCTGCCTGGTGACACTCCATGAGGAAAGGGGAAGCCAGGAAGAGGATGCCACTGACCCTACACACACACACACACACACACACACACACACACACACACACACACACACACACACCTACACACAATTGTTGCTATCATCCCCAGAGTAGGAAACTAATCTTTCTTCCTTCCTCTTTTCTCACTCTCACTCACTCTCTTTTTCTTTCATTCTTTCTTCTTCTTCTTCTTCTTCTTTTTTTTTTTTTGTTTTTGATTCAGGGTCTCACTTTGTTGCCCAGGCTGGAATATAGTGGCATGATCACAGCTCACTGCAGCCTTGACCTCCTGGACGCTGGCAATTCTTCTGCCTCAGCCTCCTGAGTAGCTGGGACTAATAGGCTCACACCACCACACTTGGCTACTTTTTAAATTTTTTTGTAGAGATGAGTTCTTGCTATGTTGCCAAGGCTGGTCTTGAACTCCTGGACTCAAGCAATCCCCCTACCTTAGCTTCCCAAAGTGGTGGGATACAGGCATGAGCCACTATGCCCAGCTTGTTTCTTTTTCATCTTGGATGGAGTTGGAGACCATCATACTTAGTGATCTATCACAGAAACAAAGAACTGAATACCACATATTCTCATTCATAAGTGGGACCTGATCATTATTCACATTAGTTCAAGGGAGGGATTGGCAGTCACTGGGCACCACCAAGGGAAGCGGGGGTGCATGTAACAGCATAAAGGGTAAGTCTCAAACCAGGGAAAGTAAGGGTCAGTTGGAAGCTGAAATTTCACCTGCATGCAGCCTACTTGTGTAGTTAATCCTTACTTGTACCCCACATTGCTAGAATAAAATAAAACTTAGAAAACAAAGAATTACTTATCAGGATATAACTAAATCTATGAACCTATGATTTAATGGTCATGTGACCACAGCACACTCTAGATGGAGCTCTATCTACACATGGAACTATGGATTTCAAGTCCCAACTCTAGGACTTCCTAGCATGTGCCTTCTCACAAGTCACTCTCTGTGTCCCTGTTTCATTTGTAAAACAGGAATAAATAGTACCTGCTCAGATGTAGATGGTTATTTTTTAAAAATCAAGGGTGAACATAAATGCAGACTGCAAGGCGCTGTGCATGGGTTAGGCTTCATGGCTGACACACGTGCTGTGGAGGGCATAGTTTGTCCTCGAACTGAAAGAGAACACCTTGGTCCAATAAAGGGCTAGGATCCCACAACTTTAAAAACAAATTTTTAAAAAGAATCAAAGGGACTCAAGAACAACAACAACAAATAAAAGTAGACATGAAAGAAAAAAGCCTAAGGATGTACTTAAAGCCAACTTTGCTTCTTGCCCTGCTCCCAACCATACTGG
Source organism: Carlito syrichta (assembly GCF_000164805.1). Lineage (NCBI taxonomy): Eukaryota > Metazoa > Chordata > Mammalia > Primates > Tarsiidae > Carlito > Carlito syrichta. Next base: position 229,860 of record NW_007248617.1, read on the forward strand.
GGGTCAGTTATCTTGGATTGGGCCAGCTCCTTTCTGGGACAACACCCAGATTTTGCCTCTAGGTCAGCAGCGAGTTTCTCTCAGACAAAGGAAGTTGAAAAACAGTACCCTAAACAGCACTGGGGCCAATTCTCACGACTTGCCTTTTTACACACCCGAGGTTTTGGGGGTTTGTTTTTAATGTGAAAAGGAAAATGAGTCTTCTTTTTACTTTCATCCCATGATGAACCCTGGTGCCTACAGAGGGACTTTTAAGCATTTCTTTTGAGTTGACAACAGTGCTAGGAATAGAGAGGTGAGAAAGCAACGACACCATCTCTGGAAACCTGAAAGACAGCGATGATATAACTCCAGAGAGGCTCTCCATTGGGCTTTCATTTTATTTCCCTGGGTTAGAAGATGGGGACCCACAGTCATTAAATTATGTAGATATTTTCATTACTTTTTCTTTTCATCCCTTCTTTTTTTGCCACAGAAATGAAAAAGCATTGTTGTTACATGATTTTGTCCTTGACAGTTTAATCAGAGAAAATGCATTGCAGCCATTTGACATGTATGTATGATAATAAAATGGATTCCGATGATGAAACTCCTCTCCAGCTGGGCATTAATGCACTGTGGAATCACATCCAGGACATTTAAGTGACAGTGCGGAAGTCTGGTGGCGTTGGCTAGGTGAAGTACTTCGTCCATGAATGAATAACTTGAAAAAAGCTGAGATCCTCAGTGGACCCACTTCCAATTCCAGCATGATTTAGTGGTTTCTAAAAGCACCTTCCCTCTTCCGCCAACAGAGGTTCATGCTAAGCTTCATTTCAAGTCTTTTATGAAGTTGTGCTTGCCAGCCTTTCAGAGTAGCTTTATGCTGTCGCAGGGACTGATGATTTCTGATGAGGCATGTTATGTGATGGCATGGGACTTTGAGTAACAGGCATTATTTTTATGCAAAACTTCATCTTAAACTCAACAAGAGCAGACACGAGCGTGCAGGCAACTCATCTCTGATGTGCTCACAGCTCTGGACGTGTGTTCTGTCCTGTCAGCAGTCCTCCTGCCTTCCATGTGTTGAGGTGAAGCCCTGAGACATCCAGGTGCTCCTCAGGGCTTCACCTCAACATTTCTTTTCTTTTTTTTTTATAAAGATGTGGGGTACAATTCAGGGTTAGGTATGCAAATGTTGATTATGCAGGTACCCTTGTTGATGAGGTATTCCCCTCCCTCCCCTAGCAGTTTCCCTCAACTGCCAATCCCATCCCTCCTCCCCTGACAGTTTCCCACTGCTGCCAATTCCTTTCTTATAGCGTTATAATTGTTCACGGTCCGCTTATGAGTGAGAACATATGGTACTCTGTTCTTGGTTTCTGTGATAGATCACTGAGTATGATCAACTCTAAATCCATCCAAGTTACTGCGAAGCCCATATGTTTGTCCTTCTTTATGGCTGCATAATATTCCATTGTGTATGTGTACCATATTTTTTTAATCCAGTCCAACTTCAATGGGCAGCATGGTTGGTTCCATGTTTTTGCTATTGTGAATAGAGTTTCAGCAAGCATACGTGTGCAGGTATCTTTTTTGTGGAATGATTTAAGTTCCTCCAGGTATATTCCCAATAGGGGAATTGCGGGGTCATATGGAAGTTCAATTTCTAGTTCTTTCAGAAATTGCCATTCTGTCTTCCAAAAAGGTTGCACTAGTTTGCATTCCCACCAGCTGTGGAGAAGCGTTCCCTTTTCTCCACATCCTCACCAGCATCTGTTGTTGTTTGTTTTATTAATGATGGGCCTGCATTTCTCATGAGCCTCCTTTTTAGTCTTGGCTTTCTGCTTTTGCCCCTTAGCATGGCCACCATTCCCATGGGCACTCAAATAAATAAGAGACAAGTGACTTTTTCATTGCAGACATCTAAATGAGAGGGGTCATTTTATCAAAGGGGCACTTCCATGTGAAAGAGATCTATTTTTAAAAAATTTTAAAGTCTCTTTCAGGACTGTCCAGGGAACTGTGTTACTTTTGTGTTTTGCATTATTATTGCTATGAGTCACCCACCAGTTCTGCCTGGCATCCCCCTTCCCCTCTTTGGGACTTTGGGGCTCCCCCCAGTTTTCACCACCTCTCTGCCTTGCAGTTATCAAACTTCCTTCCATAGGGCTCCTCCTCCATGACAAAAAGCAACAAAATAAAGCTAATTAAGACAGCTTTGCATTAAACCTGGTATTATTTAAAGTTAAACGCACTCGATTCCACTCAAATAGAGCTGTGTGGCCAATTATTGACAAATGCCTACACACCAACATCCCGGGAAAAGAGATTGACTCTTGAATGAATGGAGGCCAGGCAGGGCACCTGACAAAGAGGATTTGGGTTTATTAGGATTTGTTGTAATCAGACTAGCAAAGCATTTCCACTGTGGACCATCTGTCAGCACATGTAAATAGGCTCATTTTGGGAGGCCAGATGTTCTAACAGTATTCATTTAAACAGGAGTCTACCTGTGCTTTGATTATAGTCAGTTATGGAAAGAAGTGCTTCTACTACATTTAAAAATGATTTCTCGTTGGCTTTTAAATTTTCTGGTTGATGTTATGTTTGGCTTGTTTGTTTGCACCTTATTTACAGTGTAAGGAAAAGAGCTCTGGGTTAGAAATCTAGAAATCAGAAATCTACTTTTTCTTTTCTACCCCATCACTAAGGAATTTGGATTTGGTAAATTATCAGCTCCCATGCCTAGGTACCCCCTCTAAAAAGATCAGGTGAGGCCGGTGGCTCAGCCTGTAATCCCAGCACTTTGGGAGGCCGAGGTGAGAGGATTGCCTGAGCCCGGGGCTTTGAGACCAGCCTGGGTAACTTGATGAGACCTTGTCTCTACAGTAAATCAAAAAAATAAGCCGGGCATGGTAGCATGCACCTGTAGTTCCAGCTATTTGGAAGGCTGAGGCAGAAAGATCACCTAAGCCCAGCAGGTGGAGGCTGAGGTGGCCGTGAGCGTGCCACACACACCAGCCTGGGTAACAGAGTGAGACTCGAACTCAAAAAAAAAAAAAGAAAATGAGAGAGAGATCAGCTGAGATGATTTCCAAGGACCCTTCCAGCTCCTGGGTGTGTCTCCCTTTTTAATCACGGCCCTGGGGAAGGAGCAGCAGCTTTGCCATGTGCAACACTTAACACATTTGCCACCAGTACATTTTTCACTTTCCTAATACTGAGAGTGGGTGAAAATTTTAAAAATGTGATGCTGGTTGCTGCAAACTTCTGTCATTAAGCATAAGTGAAATGGTTTTTTCTAAATTGTCACCTTTTTCACAATACGGCTGAAAATTGCAGACATATTCAGTATTTGCCTCAGACACCACTCTGACTAGCATTCCATACTTCGTATTTTTATTTGGATTATAAACCTGAAAAGACAGTCTTCCACCATGAAGTCAGTTCACGTCAGCGGTCGCAAATGACTTAAGTATCCTATCCTGGCCTCGATTTCCCCATGGTTAGAACAAGGATGCCACACAAACATCACAGCCTTGCTGTGAGGATAAGGCCTATAAGAGTTCTTAGAGCAATGCCAGTCACTGAGTTGACCCTCCACTCTTCTCTTCCCTTCTCTTAATCATGAAAAAGAACTTGAAAAGTACAAATATCTGTACATTTGTTTGACTTTTTTGAGTTTCTGTTACCTGGTTGAGGCCTAGCAATGTGGAGGCCAGCCTATGAGGAAAAAACGTAATGTTCTCCAGCCCAAGGTGGACACTCTCTAGGAAATCACGGCTCTTCTCTCCTGGGAAGACCAGACCCCCAAGGGCATTGAGTCAACCCCAGCATCCTCCATCCTTGTGTCCAAATGGTCCCCATCACCCTGAGTCTCATGCACTCTCTTGTGGTGAGTGAAAGAGGAATAAAGAGTATCCAACCGGCTAGACTTTAGATACACCCAGTGCTCATGAGCTGTGTGACCTGCAGCAAGTTGCTTAACTCTACTGAGAATGCACTTCCCTGTCTGGAAGGTGAGGATCTTAGAGGGACTAAATGAGATACTTCAGATAAGCGCTTCACCTGACCTGCTCAGAGCACTGTTCCCCTATGGAAAGGTCCCAACAGCCGGAGAAGCCCCTCCCACTGCCCTGCTCTAGCCCTTCAAAGAGACTAACTGTGGCCTGCGTGAAAGTGGGCCAGCTGTGTCTGGGGTTCTGTCTGAGCTCATCCAAGTTTGGTTCCAAGCTGACAGGGGCGGTCCTTACCTGCCTCAGACAGCATTGGCACAGGCTTGCATGTTCCCATTCTGACTCACCTGAGGAGCAGGACCCATTCCCATCAGTAGCCATGACTCACTCTTGGGAATCCCCAAAAGTTTCTGGGGTTTCAGGGGTGCGGGATCTGTGTGTCTTTTTAAGTTCTTCAGATGATGAAAGCTTCCTCCTTCTGACTTGTGCACACATAGGCACATTTCCAGCACCCAACTTTAGCCCATAATGATTGTAATTCATCCAACAAGAGACATTCTGGACGGAGGCCCCTCCCATTCTCATGCCGTGGGAGTGGCTGCCTGGACAGAATCAAGTGGAATGATTCTGTCCACTGGATTGGCTCACACGGGCTGGACCCTGAGCACTGGAATGAAATGATGACAGTTTAAGGAAGCAAATACCACCCCTAAAGTGGAAAGAAAGCACTTTTCTTTCTTTAGAAGATTCATCTGGCAACAGAGGAGAGCAGTGCTCCTGGCATTGTAATAGCATCTCAGCCTCTTTTAACTATGCCGCACGATCGTTTTCCACCAGGAATATTGAATAACTGTGGTTGTTTCTGTTCTGTAGTATGATGGGCTTTTACAAAATCTTTGTGATATTCTTGCAACTCTCTACAGTGTCTGTTTAAAAGTCAATAATGTTAATTTGTTTGATAAATTTCCACAGATCCCAACCCTATTATGCTGTTAGCTTAACACACCTGACTTTTAACAGATGTCTTAAGGATTCAGTGTTGCTAAAGGGAATACAGTATGAACTGAAGTCGACTGTTTGGAACATTGTATTTTTAGGTACAACATCCTTGATTGGATGGAAGATAAAAATACACCATGATAAACTGAACCATGAGGATAGATTTGCAATATGTTCAGCAAAGAAACTTACTTGGCAATCAGAAAACAAAGAAAACCAACTAAATTAACTCCTTTGGGAGTGTGTGTGTGTGTGTGTGTGTGTGTGTGTGTGTGTGTGTTATATGTGTGAGTATGTGTGTATCTATGTGTGCAAATACATGTGCTTTTGTTCCAAAATGGATCTCATACCTTTATGTCTTCTGGAATAACTATTTCAGTTTTAATTTTTATTGTACCAAATAAATATGATATTGTTTGGACAGCAAAGTCTGGCATAGAAATTTAATTAACTAACCATAGATTTTAAAGAAGCAAACACTTAATGATCTGCAAAGCTTTAAGTGGCTTATGGAATATTTAAACACAGATATGTTTTCCAGATAACTGGATTTATTTTTACTTTTATTATTTCAAGGTGACAGAAAACAAAAGTGAAGCTATTTTTGTAATTTCATGTTAAGTAAAACAGATCAAATGGAATCAAGGTGCCATTTCGCCCAAATGCCATACTGTTAAGCAAAAGAAGAATAGATAATGTTTTGGCAATTATTTGTACAATAATTACTAAGTGAAGGCGAGTTTCATTGCTGGAAAAATGTACAGATTCTAGTTCTGTCAATGCTTGTCATATTCACTTATTTCTGTAGGGGAAATTATTGTTGGTCTTATTGATGAGAAAGCTCAGCTGAAGGAAGAAAGAATAAGATAAGACCCTCAAAGACAACTTGGACAGCTCGATTCCTCACCGGAAAGACTCCAAGGAGGGTCTAGAAAGGAAAACTCAGTGTCTGTCTGACTGACTGTCAGTGTCAAGTACACTGCCTTGTCACTAAGCAAGTGGGTGCACATGAAGGATGTACACAGGGCACAGAGAAACTCACAGAGGCACATCAACTGTTGGCACAAATTGTGCAAGTTCAAGATGGGATATGGCATGAATAGCCTCCACGGTTTATTAGGACCATCTGGGAAGCTTTTAAGAAAAATGGGAATGCCTAGATCCCACCCCAGAGACTATAAGTTGATTGTTTTGAGAGTGCCTAGGCATGCATATCGTTTGAAAGGGCTGTCATATCAAAGTCCTGTGGGCCAGGTGGCCAAAACAACAGTTAGTAATTTTCTCAGAAATCTGGGGGCCTGATGTCCAAGATCAAAGTGTTGGCAGGGTTGGTTTCTCCTGGGGCCTCTCTCCTTGGCTTGTAGATGGCGCCTTTTTGCTGGGTCCTCACATGGTCTGCTCTCTGTGTATTTGTCATAATCTCTTCTTAGAAGGCCAACAGTCATATTGGATTAGGATCTCCCCATATGACCTTGTTTTACCTTAATTTCCTCTTCAAAGACTTTATCTTTAAATACAGTCATATTCTGAGGCACTAGGGGTCAGGACGTCAACGTTTGAATTTTGGAGGGACACGAGTCATCCCACAGCAGTGTCCATATTTTAATAAAAGTTCCCTGGGCAATTTTAAAGTGCAACCAATGCTGAGAGCCCCTGGCATACACAAAGCAGCCCTTGGGTAGCAGTGTCCCATAGTGGGTGTGGCTCTGACTCTTCAGGAACCTAGGTGTTTGGTTCCAAATCCTGTTCTGCTCCTGATGGGCTATACAACCTGAATAAGTGACTTCATTGTTTTGTGCTTAATTCCTGGAGGATGGAATCATTGTAGGACCCCCCACATAAGATGGTAGTAATGGCTAAAGGAGTCATTTCAGGCGAAGAGTTTCGGGACCAAAGTCAAAGGTCAATATGAATATCCTTGTTTCACGCTTTTTTATTTATTTATTTACTTACTTTTTACTAGGAAAGTATGGATGATTGAAAGTCTAAATCAGGTTTCAGCAAACTATGGCCACAGGCCAAATCCAGCCTTTGTTAGTCAATTGGAAAACATTCATGTACATTTGTTTAGGCATTGTCTATGGCTGCTTTCACCCTCAAAAACAGCTGAGTTCCTGCAACAGAGACCCTACACCACACTAAGCCTAAAGTACTCACTATCTGGGCCTTCCCAGAAACAGAGTGCCAATTCTGCTCATAAATCAATACGTAGATAGTGATAACATTTGCTATGACTAAGAGCTTGGGTACCAAGGTTCTCATTGTCCTGTGTTTGAATTTTAACTCAATTACTGGCTGTGTGACTTAGGGTCACTTATTTAACTTCTCTCTGTTTCAAGTTGGTTCTTCATATGTCACATAATGTTAATAATAAAAGTGTTCTTTACTCCAGATCTAACTGTCGCCCAAGTCAGTTTTGTGAACTCTGAGAGTGAGAGATTCACATTGTCCAAAAATATTTGGTTCTTCAGAATAATGTCAGCAGTAGAAAAACTGGTGACATCCAAACAAAGCATGTAATTTAGTTGATAGAATTACACCAATGTTAATTTCTTAGTTTAGACAAATATTATGTAAGATGCTAATGGTGAGGATGTTGGAAGAAGGGTACCTGGAAACTACTATTTTGCAACTTTTTAGTAATTCTAAAATTATTGCTAAATAAAAAAGTGTATTGAACAAATTTAAATATATATACCAGGGTGCCAAAAAATGTATACCAAAAGATAGCATGAATCAAAAGAATGCTAGCATCACTATACAACAGGCAGGACAGTAAAACTGACTAGTGTAACCATCTACCAAGCATGACTTGTTATTGATGTATATTGAGTATTACAATTTTAGTACAGTTTTTTCCTTTCTTAACATGTGTATACATTTTTTTGGCACCCTCTGGGGTGTGTGTGTGTGTGTGTGTGTGTGTGTGTGTGTGTGTGTGTGTTTGGTTCCTTTGTTTTGGAGCACATTCAGATGACAAAGGACATCAATCCTATCTCAAAATGTCATCTAAATCCATGTCCTCTAGGTCTTGAGCAATGAGGTGGCTTTATGTATTAAATGATAGTATGCAGAAATAAATAGCCTACTGCCTAGACCATGGCTGACACTTGATACCTGTTAACAAAAATGCCAAGATGGCACTGCTGCTATGAAATGGGTTGGTGTGGGAGGCTGGCCACCATGCCGAGTCTCCATTATGGGCTTCTACCTGTGGTCTGGCCCCTGGTCTGTCACTCCTGCTTATTCCACATATAAAATGGAGGTAGGCAGGCAGACAGCACAGCATGCACAGGAATGAAAAATAACTCAACAAACAAAAACTGGATGCATGCTATGTGACTCATCTTTCATTCTTACAAATCCTGGTGAGGCTCTTCGTGCTCCCAGAAATGCCAGCAGTGGCATTGAAACTGCAGAGGTCAGGAGTCCAGGGAAGCCAGAGCTGAGCTCAGCGGTCTGGAGGGTGGCATTGAAGCAGGCCTGCATGCCGAGCCTCACCCAGGGATCTGCAGGATAGAGTCCATGATGTTGACCACTGTGCAGAACGGTCTGCTGTTCTCTAACATTTGCTGCCCAGACCAGGCAACGTGTGGTTCTCTGCTGTGATGTCACAAGCATGTCTGACTGAGTCCTTGCCACGGGGCAGTGTGCTCCCTGCCTTGGAGGAAGATAGGAGCTCAATATATCCTTCCACTGGATCTTCCTCTACTCCCTACTCACCCACTTCTTCTAATCCCAGACATGTAGATGAAACTCAAGAGCGTTACACTGCCAGAGGACACACACACACACACACACACACACACACACACACACACACACACACACACACAGTCAGAATTCCAACCCTGCTCCAGGCAGCAGGATTGGGCCTTGGAGGGAGAGGCAGATACCACGTAACCAAGAAGGGGCTCCTGCTGTCCCCCTACAAAAGTTCTATCCTAGTGGGCGCTTCCCCCTGTGGCTCCCTGTCACCTGCTGACAGTTTCCTTGATAGAAACTCCGTGGATCCCCAAGGAGGCCCTGAGTCCTTGCCACGGGGCAGTGTGCTCCCTGCCTTGGAGGAAGATAGGAGCTCAATATATCCTTTCCTACCTTGCCTCTTAATTCAGCATCAGCCATAGCACAAGGCCAAGTCCTGGGCACAGATGGCATCTCGGCCACCAGACCTTGGCAGGTGACATGCAAGCAACTGTCAGTGGGCCACTTGCCCTGCAGTGATGAGAAGAACTGACCATGTGTGGCACTATTTGAAAGGCAGAAAATGGCCTCTGCGCTGGGCTTGGTTGGGGCTTATTAGAGCGGCTGCCTCCCCAGATTGCCACAGCCCTCAGCGCATGGTCCCTGGAGCTCCAGAAGCCCTTGAACTCCCCCCTGAGACCCCTCTGTTGTGGGCAGGACTTCGGTGGTCTCTGGAAAAGTGAGGAGAGTTCTGCTGACACTCAGTTCATAAGAAAGGGGGAGTCTGGGGGAAAAAAAATCCTGGCTTTCAGGGAGAAGTATTTTATTCTCTTCTTTCCAGAAGAAATACAACCAGAAGGGGGCAGATTTTACAGGCCGAGCCACAGTCATTGGCATTCTACAGAAGAGGTGTTCTGTATATGTTAGAAGGGAAAGGTGTGGGGCAGGGCCTCTCAGGTACTCACAGGCGCCCGACTAGATGACCATTCATGGGTCTTATCTCAAGTAAATTTAAGAACTACCCATGCAATTAAGGAGGATTCTTTCCACAGCTTTTGTAACCTTAGGCCTTCTCTATGCTAATGAACAAAAATGTGTTATGCTATGACTGTCATTAAAACTGAAATAAAATTTTAAAAACAGAACTAAAATCTCTCTGTGACACTGAGCCCAAGAGTCACAGTTCCATTGGAGTGTCTCTTAATTGGCAGTGGGAGACACTCTGTGACATTGGTGTGCAGCCTTGCTGTGGTTTCTTTGAATGTTCTTTGAATGCTGAAGCTATCCATTTGAACAGGTCATTTTAATCTACTGCCAGGGGGAAACAGAGTTCTAACAAGAGACAGTTAACTACTTACACTTTTTTATTAGTTAATGTTCCCAGATATTTTCTCCAGTCATAAATGGGGTAAATTGGCTAAGAATGTATGGCAGGATATGTTTTGATTCCAGTAGCTGTTCTTAGACACTGGACTTTTTTCTTTCTTATCTCTTGCAAGTTTCCAATGTATAAAAATCCTTGAGGAATTACTCTGTGTGTGTGTGTGTGTGTGTGTGTGTGTGTGTGTGTGTGTGTGTGTATTCTCCTAGCAGCTACATCCACAAAATTAAATAGAAAATGCAAGGAAAATATTCCTTTCACTGTAGATACCAAAACAACATTTCAAAGAGCATTTTCTTGTCCCCACTGAATAAAAACTGTACAATAAATTCATGGTAGCCTAAAGTCATCCTCATATTATGATGGATAAGTTTTTGAACAAATAAGATGCCTTCATGACGAAGGAAATTATTTTTCTAGATTATTTTATTTTCTGTTTGCTTTCATTGTTTTTGAATGCATGTAGTATTTGTGCCATGGATATGCTGCACCTATCCCCTGACACTTTGAACAAAACATATGGCAACATTGTTCCTATCTTACCAGTGGGCTGAGCTACTTGGGGGTCTTTTATGACTTACTGATAGCCTATTTCTTTGCAGATGTCAAGTGCTCAGTAAAGAGTTGAGGAAGGCCTGTGTGCCAAGCCTCACACATGCGGTTGGAGGGCGGAATCGAGGCAAGCCTGCATGCAGAGCAGGGCACAGGGGATTTAGAGGATGGAGTTTCATTTATGACACCAGAAAATTATTTATTTTTCTTTTCTTTTCTTTTTTTTTTTTTTTTAGTTGGAATCTGACTCTGTTGCCAGGCTAGAGTGCAGTAGTATGCTCATAGCCACCACAGCCTCAGCCTGCTGGACTCAGGTGATCCTTCTGCCTCAGCCTTCCAAGTAGCTGGAACTACAGGCATGAGCCACCACGCCTGGCTAATATTTTGATTTATTGTAGAGGTGTGCTCTCACCAAGTTACCCAGGCTGGTCTCAAACGCCTGGTCTCAGGCAATCCTCTCGCCTTGGCCTCCCAAAGTACTGGGATTATAGGCTTGAACCACCACACCTGGCCTAGAGAATTATTTCTTAGAAAAGATTCCACTGATGGAAAGTCACGGTTTTAAAGACTTTAAGCACTAGTCAGTGCTTGGCACACAGAGGGCATTCCTGTCTGTGGCGCCAGACTTTTCAGGCATTCTCACTCCTACTGACACCCTCGCTTAGCTCCTCCTGGCTCTCTGCTTCTGTGCTGTGGCTGAGAGCACAAGGTCCAGGAGGGTGGCAGTCACAGAGAAGCCTGCCTAGGAAACACAGCCCTGCCTCTCTGGGGCAGTGCTACTGGAAGGCATCCTTGGAATGCAGGTAGCCCTTGTAGGACTGTGTTTGTCTACTATATTCCAATTCATTTGTGAACTGGATTTTGAAAGAAAGAAATTTTTGTGTGTAGACACTCAGACTTGGCTGTGTCTTGGCTCTCCGCGTGGCTGACTGTTGCCGAGTCGTCTTTGCTGGCAGGGAACCTTGTATCCGTTTTTAATTCATTTCTACTTCCCTTTCCAAGTGCCTAGTTTAGGGCCCTTGACACAGCAAGGTGGAAAACATCTTCACTGATGGTGGCAAGGACAAGAGAAAACTTTGGGTGCCTTCTGAGAGAGTTTCCAGTGAGTGCTATCATTTAAATAATGGATAAGGCTGAACCAAAGCCTGTGGAGGTGTGCATTCTATTCTGATAAATGGCAGCCCACTGGGACTTTTGAAACTTAAGTGACATTCTAAAACAATGTAATTCTTGGAAGCACAGAAAGATTTAAGACACTTTCTGCCTTTGGAAGCCCACTAAAATTAAGTAAATTTGGTTTATTTAATTGATTTGAGATGTTATTATGACAATATTAATTATATCAACAGTAATTTCCATGTATTGAGAACCTACCGTGTGTGTTGCACAAATGCCCGTTACTTCAATGCATCTCATTGAGTCCTCACTACAGCTCCACAAGAAAACTTAGCCTCAGAGAGGTGTCATGATTGACACGTGTTTTCAAAATAGGGAGTTACTGGTGGGTGCCCAGCAGTGTCCGGGGTAGGTGGGGGTGTTGTCAGGCAGTCAATCTCAACATTCTCAGACGGTTTTCTCAGGCTTTTTCATGTTACATGATGAGCTTCCTAAGGAAGAGTGGGACTTACTCAAGTACACAGTAAAAATATATGCCTTTGCAGGGTAAAATTCTATCAAATTGGAAATTGAAAAAGCTTCTGCTGTTATGATACGGTGTGTGCCTGAACACAATGACCGGCATGCAAGTTCATTGGCACTATTTCATTTTGAGTGCATCAAAGCTCTGTGAATTCCCACAGACACAACCCTTAAGCTTGAGCCAAGGACCTGCATCTTTTGTCCGAGAGTGGAAGCAGAGCACCTTTGAGAGTATTGTCAACAAAGCTTTTATCATCATTAGCATAGTGCACAAATATGGGTCCCAAGGTTTTAAGTCTGCTCATCTCAAATTAACTGGATTCTTCAGCAACAGACTTTATGTGCAGTGTCTTCCTGAAGATCAAATTGCCATTTGCTGGTGAGTGGAAGAGCTGTTGAACACAGGGTGTGGAATGTTAAAAGGTCAGTAGTTCAGAACCAGGCTGAGGCAGCTGTGAAGGTTGGGAGAGCCAGGCAATAATGGGCCTTGTGTGATCAACTGGATAATCTGGACTTCTTGGGTCAAGTAGTGGATGTTTCCAACAGAAAGGCTAAATATGCATACTTTTGAGAGTGTGGAGCACATGTGGGACAGATCAGAGCAAAGAGGGGGTGGCTTGGTGGCTACTTTGGGAACGCAGGGGAGAGAGCTGCAATGTAGCCTCTGAAGTCGCTCTTGACTTCAGTCCACTCAGTGTTGGTCCCACCTCCTTGCCTCTCCGTTGTTCTGTTCCTGAGAGTTTTGCCCTAAACCTCTCTGGATCCCAGTCATGCTGTCCACTTCTCCTAGAGTCATTTTCCTCAGGTCCTACCTTTGATCAAATACCTTCAAAGATGCTTTACTGCATCCAGAGCAAGGTCACAGGCCTTGAGCTCCCCCATCCTTCCTTCCCCCACCTCTTCCATTATCCCTTGACTCAGCCCATGCCCCAAGAAGATGCCATTGCTAGGCAGCCGTTCTCCTCATGGGCCCAGTGTTTTCCTCCTTTGTCTCCTTTTCCTTATTTCTTTGCAAGCTCCGGCTTATAGGATACCACTTTTTGAAGATCTTTCTCAACTATGTCACCTGTCCTTTAAATTCTTATAAAATTGGGTGTCCTGCGAATGATTCTTTCCATGGCCTACTTAGCACTACTCATTCCTTGGTTTCTTCAATCTTTTCTAGAATTCTTCACCAAAAGAAAAGGCCTTCAGCTGTTGGGAGCTGGCCACAGAGGCCCACTGAGCATTAGGGATCAGGAAGGGCCGTTGACCCCGAGACCACTAGGATGTGTTCGGGAGCTATTGACCCCATTTCCTCCCCCTTTCTACTCAGCACTAACCAGATTAAGCTCCTGTGAGCTCAAAACATAGAAACTCTGAGATCGGGATGAACACAAGCTAACTTTAGAAGCTCATTGCTCCCATTCTTCCACAAACTGCAGTTTTGGTTTTCACACAACTTATAATTCAAACTCGTGTCACATCTAAGAGCCTTAGTATTGGTCACAGGCTTCTGGGTCATGATCTTAGGATTTATTGAAGGTGTAAATTATAGAATACAGTTTTAGAAGACAGCCATTTTGTTGAAAGAATGCAGCTGGGTTACTTGCAGGTAGCCCACTGTGAACTTTGGACTGGGCCACATTCCAAACATTCTGGGATGGGCCACTTTCGTTTGTAAAGTAAATACTTAAGTAAAGTAACTACTTAAGCTTCTATAGAATTGTTTAACATGGCATAAATCAATCAGTTTAGGATGAAAAAGGTTTATAGAATATGTCAGTCACAGATTAGATTATCCTTTGTTGTGGGATTTTAAGATTATCATATGAAAAGGGTTTAAAGGCCATCATTGATTAAGTTTTCATGGATTAAGGTTTCTGGTGGGTGGGGAATGCCTCTCCCACATCTGACTTTGTGTATAAAAGACCCGTTGTAATTCCCAATAACACACATCGCTTCTGCACTAGACTGGAGTCCAGTCTCTCTCTCTCTCTATCTCTCTCTCTCTCTCTCTCTCTCTCTCTCTCTCTCTCTCTCTCTTTCTTTCTTCTTCCCCCCAATCGCCGACACCGTCTCCACCTTTGGGGTACCCTGAGCCCGGCTGGAGTTGGTCTCCAGCATTCAGCAGTAGTTATTCACACGCATGATGCACTCTTGTTGGCTTCCCCACCTCAAGGGCCCACATGCTATCTACTTTTGTATCCCCCACAGGACCCAGCATAGCCCAACATGATAGCTCTGTTGAATGGAAAAGTGGATGCATTGATTAATTAATGGTACCCCAGTAAGAACCGAGCTAGGTAGGACCAGTTCTAGAGTTGCCAAGCTTCCTCTTCTAAGGGTCATTTCTCTACTTCTCTGGAAAGTTTGGCTCATGGCTCTTTCAACTAGTTGGAATTTCATCTTTGTTCAGAAAATATTCAAGCACTAAGTGTTTGCCCACAGCTGTAAATTGAGTGTCTGTGTCCTCCAAAATTTATGTTTTGAAATCATAACCGCCAGAATGATGGTATTAAGAGGCAGGTCCTTGGGGAGGTGGTAGTCAAGCAAGTGGTACCCTTATTAAAGGGACCTCAGAGAGTTCCCTAACCCCTTCCACCATGGGAGGACACTGAAAAGATGACACTCATCAGACACAGAATCTGCCATCACCTTGATCTTGGACTTCCAGTCTCCAGAATGTGAGAAATGAATTTTTGTTGTTTATAAGCTACCCAGTATATAGTGCTTTGTTAAAACAGCCTGAACAGACTAAGACAACACATTTCTTCAAAATTAGATGAACAGCCAAATTATTACTACTCTTTATTAGACTGATATCATGTGAATGACACAAATTTTTAACCTAGTTTTTCGACAGAATAAAAAAAGGAAAGCAATAAATCAATATTTAGAAATATTTTATACTTCCATCATCCAGCTTTGCTCTAACTGACATAATACATGACCCAGTCCTTTTAAAAAAAACACACATGCAACATCAGTTTGTTTTGGCTAATACTGACTTTATAGTTGTCCACAAACATATACCTGCAAGCCAAAAAAGGAAAGAGTACATACCCAGAGGCATTTTAGGGTAGTATAGACCCATGAAGCAAAACATCTTCCTAAATGAAGTTTTTAATGAAGTTTTTAACCTCTGACATTGTACCATGACAGAATGACGTGCAGGCTCACATAGCAGAAGTGCACTGAGGGTTCTCTGAATCACCCCCAGGGCCCCGGAAGGAGCCATAAAGCAGGCTCCTGTCAGTGCCAATGGGCTTGTGGCCCTGTGCTCCCTAAATGAAGGATCAAATATATCTGCAGCTAAAGGAATAAAACATCCTTCTTATCTACTCCAGAGAGCAACAGATCCTTTGTGTCCTCCATTCTTTTCTAGAACTCTCCATCAAAAGAAAAGGCCTTCTGAGGTCTTCTCAGTGTTCATAATTGACTGTCTGATGATGGGTTTTATGAAAGTATCTGACAACATTAGCTGCACTCATCTTGACCCTTTATAGTAAAAAAAAAAAAATGTTGTTTATCGGATTTAAGTAGCATATAAAACTCCTGTCCCTGTGTCACGTGGTACAATGACATGTGTGCCACCCTTCATGTGATTCTCTCTCTGGTGAACAACCTAGAGTCATTTTATTTCAGAAAACAGTGTATATGTTAATTGTCCTTTGATTCAGATAACTGAGACTTTGTTGAATTATTTCTCAGGAATGATAAACTTGATTAGCTCATATAATACCTAGGTCCTATTTTTCAACCGACAAGGCCCACAGGATTCCTCTGTCTCCCTCACTTTTCTCTGATGCTCTAGTCCTTCTGTGGACCGTGCTGAGAGGATGCACCCTGTGGTCGGGGCAGGGCATGGGCTGGCAGAGCTGGAAAATCAGTGAATGCAGCCAGATTTTGGTCTTTTAGTCTGTCCGTGTACTCTAGACCTGGGTTCCCCAACCCCCAGACCATGGACCAACACCAGTCCATGGCCTGTTAGGAACTAGGCTGCACAACAGGAGGTAAGTAGTGGTCTAGTGAGCAAAGCTTCATCTGTATTTCAGCCACTCTCCATCGCTCGCATTAACACCTGAGCTCTGCCTTCTGTCAGATCATCAGTGGCATTATGTTCTTACAGGAGCACAACCCCTATTATGAACTGCGCCTGCAAGGGATCTAGGTTGCATACTCCTTATGAGAATCTAACGCCTAATGATCTGAGGTGGAGCTAAGGCAGTGATGCTAGCACTGGGGAGCAGCTGCAAATACAGATTAATATTAGCAGTGAGTTTTGACTGCATAGAGACCATAATAAATCAATTGCTTACAGACTCATATCAAAACCCTATCAGGGAGTGGCAAGTAAGTTGATGAACTTCAATTGTACAGCTGCATCTGGTGACAGGCTTTACATCAGAATCTGACACTTATTTTAGTCCGCTCGTGGCCTGCCCATTATTTCATTTACTGCTTCCATCTGTGTCTCTTTTTTTTAAATGGTGCCTTATATAATTATTTCATTATATATTCAATATAATAATAATAGAAATAGAGTGCACGATAAATGTTATGTGCTTGAATCATCCCGAAACCATCATCCCCACTGCTACCTCCTCCCCAGTCCATGGAAAAATTGTCTTCCATAAAACCTGTCCCCAATGCCAAAAAGGTTGGGGACCACTGCTCTAGAAGCTATCTGTGCTCTTTTGGTTTAATGATCTCATGTACCTCAGGACTGCAAAGTAAGCAAGGACTCAGTGAAATAAAAGCATATCAGTATGTTTCCTTTCCTGTTCTTTGTAGGGTGAAGGCCTTGTACCCATTCAAGTCCCATTAAAGGGATTTGAAGCCTCATCAGTGACAGATCCCTGAAAACTTACACATAGGTGTTCACTTGATACTTTCTGGAGTCATCCTTTCTTTGGTAAGTCTAGCACAAAGTAAAAAGCCACAGGAAGCCAGAGTTCTATCAACTGCACAGGCATTCAGTGAGTTATACCACACCAGCCAGATCCATCATCGTATTCATTCACCAAACAGTCAGCCACCAGAACCTGTTCTGTCCCAGAGCTGTGTGTAGGTTGGGGAAGACACAGTGGACCACACCAGAAATACCTGCAATCTTTACTCTGGAGGAATTCATGTAGAACTCCCAGAGGGCCCATTTTCCCACTCAAGAATGAGGAAATTGGTCCAGAAGATGTGTTGTACACTTTTCTTGCTACTATTAATCAGCTTTTAATCTTACTTCATGATATCATGAAGCCAACACTTTTGTTGGACTTTGGATAGGGTCTCATGGTGGCCACACATTTGGCCCCCAGGTATGGCTCCCCTGACTCTTTGGAAGGAAATCATGTGACCCTGAGAGGTGAATTGATATTCCTTGGGAGGTCTGGCCTATGAGTAGGCCCCTGAGCAGAACTTTTCTGGAATTTTGTTTTTTATTATTATAGATATGTGGGGTATAAGTCAGGATTAGTTACACAAGTAGGCTTCCTAAGGGTGAAGTTTAGACCTCCAGTTGGCCCTCACTTCCCCTGGTTTAGGGCCAGTTTACCCTTTGTGATGCTAGGTGTACCCTCCTTCCCTCACTCACTCCCATGGCAGTGTCCCTCGACAGCCAATTCTTCCCTTGTGCTAATGTGATTAATGTTCAGGTCCCACTTATGAGTGAGAACATTGGGCAATCAGTTCTTTGTTTCTGTGAAAGATCACTAAGTATGATGGTCTCTAACTGCATCCAATTTGATGCGAATTTTATGATTTTGTTAAACTGATATTCTGTGAGCCTAGAAATCTTAGCACAAGTGTTAGCTGTGACTGTCAGTGTTAAAAAGCAGTTCTACCTTGCTGTCCCATTGCTTCTCTGAGTTCACCCCTCAGAGATGTGTTATATGCAGAAGAAATACTTAAGAAACCATCTTACTTGAAAAAGGACATAGAACTTTTTCCAGAGAAGAGTTCTCAGTAAGAAGTATTGCCCAGAATACTGTATTCTAAGTAAAGCACATGCAGACCAGCTTGTGTTTTTACATTTATTTGTGATTTATGTTCATTTTCTTATTTTCCAAATATTTTGTGTTCATTATTATTGAAAAGCAAGTCCTCCGTAGGAATCAGCTCATCAGATCTTCACCGCTTTTTTCTCAAACACCTTGCAGATGGAAAGCAAATGGTGAAAACGTTTTTAGGAATAGCATCATTTTTCAGGGAATACTTTTTAATAAATTATTGGGCCCCAGTATTTTAATAAAAATGACACTGGAAAGTAGAATGTGTGTGTCCATCTGCAATCTTTGCATTTCCTCCGGATAAAAATACATTTCCTAGGGTCGGTCTCAAAGTCAAAGGCATGTAATTCCTATGGGAGGTAGAAAATGACTGTTGTTCTTCCAATGCTAGCACTGCATTATTGATCACAACAGCTATAGATTTATTCTAATTTTCCTTAGAAATTTTTGTTGTTGCTGCCTTCTTCTGGAGCATGAAACACTGCCAGAGGCAGGAGCCCGGGCTTAATGGACCAAGAGCAGGAGCTGAGAGAGCATCTCCCAAGTTTGTACCCACTTAGCAATGAGAAAATATTTTAATGTTAACACGTAATGTTACAGCATTTTGAAAAAAAAGCACCTCGGCTTAAATACAGCAGAGATTGTTGCTGTTGTTAATTAGAAGATCATCTCAACTCTTTTCTGTTTTCAGGAAAGTTTCTAGACTCATTTTTTAAATTGTATTTAGCCTTTTTATTAGAATTGGATACTGCTGTTGGTGCCACTAATGGATTTTATGTTTCTGCTGGTGTCCCCAAATGAAATTATTATAACTAACATAGCACTGTCTCTTTTTATAACTGTTAACTGTTGAAAGCAGGAGAGAAATTTGTCTAAAGTCAAAATATTAACAGTTTTATTTATTACAAGATGTCAAGAGGAAAGAGAATAATTTCTACAGGATTTGAGACCATAATGAGATCTTTTATAATAAGGCTTTTCATAGTGGTACTTCCTCCCTGTAATTCAAAGACAAATGAAAAATTAGTGTTGTATTTATCATCAAATATTAGATGACCCTCTAGTAGAAGTCAAGATAACCATCAAATTAACCAGTTCAATATAAACACATAAATTTCTTATTTCTTTTTTTTATTATCATATGTGTACTGAATATTCTTATTTTACTTTATTTATTTTTTGAATTGGATTCTCACTCTGTCACTCAGGCTGGAGTGCAGTGGCACAGTCATGGCCACCACAGCCTTGACCTGCTGACCTCAGACAACCAAATACGTGTGCAAAGGAAAGGTGCTTTGTTATCATATTTTTCTGTTTTTCCTTTCTCGCCATTTTTTGCCTTTTTACCCATTTTTGACTGATCTGCAAAAACAGTGCAGTTTCATTAAGTCATTAGGAAAATAACGGTGGCTGTAGGCCAAAAGTAGAGAAACATCCAGACACTGTTTGTTATCATGAAAGATCGTGGCTTTCCAGTTCAAAGGAAGTGGAATAATCCAACATTTTGCCCAAGAGCTTTGTTGAAATTGCAGAAAAATAGCAAATGTTTGATTTGTATATGCTTTTCCAAAACATAAGTTTTTATTTTTATTTATTTATTTATTTTATATATTTTTTATTTTAAAGGTGTAGGATTATTTATACAAGTGGGCTACTTGGAAGGCTGAGATAGAAGGATCACTGGAGCCCAGCAGGTCGAGGCTGCGGTGGCCGGGAGCGGCCACTGCACTCCAGTCTGGGCGACAGAGTGAGACCCCAACTCAAAAAAAAAAACAAGTGGGCATCATACAGGTAAAGTATGGGCCTCCCTTTGGTTCCCACTTTGCCTGGTTTGAGATCAGGTACCCTTCTTGATGTTGTATTCGGCAGTCCCCCAACCCCGGCAGTATCCCACTACTGCCAATCCCTTTCCTATAGTATTAGGGCAAATGTTCAGGGTCCAACATCAGTTTATCAAAAGCTGTCTGTCACTCCCTCACTGTTCTATATTTGCTTGTGGTTAGGAGTCATCTTTACAGCATTTAAAAAATATTCTGAATAGTGTTACACTGGAAGTAAGTAGACCCATGTTATTGTGTTGCTGGAGAATATTACATGAGATTCTTTGTGTACCTATTATTTACACCTTAATTTTAAATATTTATGTCCACACCTACTTCTTTTTTATGATAAAGCATGGCTAAGGAGAGGTAGAAAAACCAGGTTGTCATAGTGTGAAGTAAGCCAGGGGATACTGAATAGGGAAAGTCATGAGAGTCGCAGTTTTGGGATATTGCAGGTGCCTGTGGTTAAGGGTTTTGGCAACACCCTTAGTGGACTCACTTAGCTCTCGAGGGCATCCCAAGGCTCTGCAATTTATTGTTTTTTTCCCACAGTTTTATATACCTTTTTATATCATCTCTTTAAGAAACAAGATGAAATGCAAGGAACTCTATTGTAAATAGCTGTAGCAGATGGAATAAACAGCTAAAGAAATAGAAAGTTGAGAAGAAAAGAGACATTGCCAACATGGATGTTTGCCAAAGCAGGTGAGGAACACAGATGAGCCAGCATGGCAATGATTTCTAAATCGTGTTGTTTTGATTAAGGTATGCATTTGTTGTAAGTTTGCTAATGCAAAGAAATGTACAGGATTCTCAGAATTCAGTGTTTTAAACAGAAAAAATAAGTCACACTGAAAACGCATTTTGGAAGGAACAGGAAAACTACTCCTAGCTTTCTAGTTTCTTTTCTTGATCCATCTCTTTCTCACTCTTCCACTTCCTCATAAATCGACTTTCCTAGAAGCCTAATGTTCATGGAACCCCAGAGGTGGAAGTGATGGATGGGAGCTCTAGTCAGATAAGACACAGAAGAGGAGTATGACACCTTGCAGGCTTCCTTATGGACTGTGGGACAGAGAGAGAGAGAACTTAGAAGAAGCCCACAGGAAGTCTTATGTCCACAACGAGAGAGGCTTAAGAGAGTGAGGGAGAGGATGAGAGCTTGCACTGGTAAGGCTTGCAGCTCCACTTCCTGCTAGGGCCTGCATCAGAGACTCATCATCAGCACAGTGGGTGCCGTGGAGAGCCAGCACCTGGGTTTAGCTCGTAGGACCTACCTGAAGTCCCACGGGCTATACCCTAGAGAGGGGCAAGAGTTGCTCATGGTGCTTACTTGGGAACTTATGCTGGAAAGGAACAGGTAAGTTCCAGCTACCAAGCAAACTGGGTCTACAGTCTGAGCCTACAGGGCAAACCTGCACATCCAGGAATTGAGTAGGAATGGCAGGCAAATCTCAGGAACCACACAGCACTGAGTAAAGATTCACTGTGCACAGAAGTCAGCAGTCATAGCAAACAGAGCAAACAGTGACAGGGACATGGAGACCACCACTACACAGGCTGGTAAGGACCCAGAGAATAGCCCAAGATCTCCAAGTTGCTCCAAGACCCCTTCCTTCTCCTCCTTCACCATGAAGACCCAGTCACCATCTTGGAAAAGAAGAGAGAGGAGATGGAGCCCAGAGAGCCAGTAATTACCTAACAGGACAGAAAGAGATAGTTACACCAGAAGAGGATGAGATAACCAACCTGGACATGGCCAAGCATCCTCTCTGGGGAGGAGAGTAGAAGATGGCTTAAGAGGAAGATCAGATCAATACTGAAGAAATTAAGATGCTATATATTTTTTCTACTCTAAAGTGTCATGTATGAATTTGCTACCATATGATGTAAGAGGAGTGAGTGTGGCACCAAAAAGCCTTAGCACATTTCTCCTTTCTGCTTAGCTCACACTCTTTCGCATTTATGGGTGGACTGCAAGGTTAATTAGAACAGTAGCCTTCAAGTTCTTTCCTATGAGGCAAAAAGCAGAGTGACTTTGATGGTTAATTTTTGGTAGCAACTTGAGTAGATTAAGGAATATCTAGAGAGTGGATGAATCATTATTTTGGAGTATGTCTGTAGGGTGTTTCCAGAGAGATTGACATGTGAGTCTGAATAACTAAGTAGGGATGAGCCCTACTCTATGTGGGGTGGTTATCATACAGTTGACTGGAGGCCTGGGTAGAACAATCCCAGGGCCAATGGGTTTCTCTCTCTCTCTCTCTCTCTCTCTCTCTCTCTCTCTCTCTCTCTCCCCCTCCCTTCCTCTCTCCCTCCCCCCCTCCCTGGGGAGCTGGAACACCTTTCTTCTCTTGCCCTTAGGACCCCAGACTCTCCAGACTTGGAAACCCAGGACTTATACCAGCAGCCCCTCCTCACACCAGGTTCTCAGGATATCAGATCGGGCTGAGAATTATACTATCATTTTATCTGGTTCTAAGACATTTGGACTTGGACTGAGCTTTTGGACTACCCACATCCCAGAGTCCCCAGCTTCCAGATGGCCTGTCCTGGGAATCCTCAGTCTCCGTTATCACATGAGCCAATTCACTAATAAATTCCTCTCATATGTCTATGTCTGTGTCTTTAGTTATATATCTATACCTATATCTATATCTACACCTACATCTATATCTATAGATAGATATCTTATTGGTTCTATCTCTCTGGAAACTAAAAGAGTGGCACATTCAGACAGAAAATGCCCCGACTCCTTCGAGCCTCTGCCCTGAACCCATCCCCAGGCTACCAGGCACAGTGATGGCAAATGTCAACCAAAGTCAAAGACTCAAGTGAGCACTTAAAGCACAGAAGTCAAGATAGAGAGGACACACCTTATCAGAATCTCCTTGGATAGTCATTCCAGTCCTATGGCCTACCATCTACCCTACTGCCTTCCATGGTGACCATTCTCTGGTTATCTTTGTTGTAAGAAACGGAAGGGATGTAATGGGAAAGAAGAAAGTTGAGGAACCTCTGCTGTAAATCAAAGATGTGATGTCCTGGCCTAGTGCTTGTGAAAAAGTGCTTGAAGATTTTTAGAAAGACATTCAAGGTTGACTGTGTTCTAATCAAAATACTCCAATTCTATTTTTTTAATTTAACACAGATGAATTGTAACAAAAATTCTTATTGCATGGTTTTAGGTTGTTCAGATGTTCTTGCATCGGATCTATTAGTTACTATCCTGACCAATAATCCATGAGAACTTTGAAATTAGTCTTAAAGTTGGAAGTAAGCCTGTCCAGGAAATGCCACTGCAAAGTAAAAATTCACAGTCTCCTATTATACCATCTTCACAGTCACAAATAATGGTTTCCTCCATTGGATCCCCAAATTCTGTCCTTCCATTCCATGTGACACCATGTGAGACATAATTCCTGCTAAACAAATCAGTTCAGTGACAGGAACTACCAAGATTCACATAAAGCAATGTTGAGAGTTTCTTATGATCACTCACTCTCCTGGGAATGGTAAGGAAGAAGGTGTCTGAGGACAGTGGGTAAAACCATATGGGAGTCAAGGTCTAAAGTCAATAGGGCCAAGTAAAATATCATTTGAACCCATTATACAGGGTCCCACAATTAGGTTCACGAATCATCCTAGAAAAAGTGCTACATACCTCATTGCTGAATATCTTTATGGTCACCTTTGAAGTACTACCCCTGGGAAGCTACACACTAATGCTGGTGCCTAGTCCACCCATCAAAGCAATTTTGGAACTCTTTTTCTGGAATGGCCATCAGAGCTGTCATTATTTGTTGAGGACTGACCATTAAGTTCGTGAACTTGCCACTGTTTGCTTACGTTGGCAGCATTGTCCAAATAACTGCATCATAACGCCCTCCCTATTCACCTGATCTGGTCCCCAATGACTTTTTTCTTTACCCAAAGATAAAGGAAGTATTGAAAGTGAAATATTTGATGACATCAAGGGTAATACAACTTTGGCTCTGATGACCATTCCAGAAAAAGAGTTGCAAAGTTGCTCTGACAGGTTGACTGGGTGCTGGCATCAGTGCATAGCTTCCCAAGGGAAGTACTTTTAAAGTAACCTTAGTGATATTCAGCAATGAGATATGCAGCACTTTTTCCTAGGATGAATTTGCGACCTCATATAATGGTCGGACCTCATATAATGTCCAACTTTCTAGTATCCACCTTCAAGGTGGAATTAATTTTAATAATGTACTTTATGTAACAATATGTCAAAAATATTATAACTTCAACAGGTCAACAATGTAAAAATTGTTGAGTTACTTTATATTCTATGTACACATTAAGTTTTCAAAATCCTGTGTGTATTTCACATCTCTACCTCACCTTAGTGTCAACACGCTGAAATAGCTGCATGTGGCTGTAACTCTGTCACGGAGATCCCAGTTCAAGTCAGGGGCTACTTCTGCTGCATATTCAGTGTGACTGGGTAAATTGCTCTCTCGTCCTCTGTTTCCTTAGTTCAAAATGGTAATTATGTGTCAGGATTGTCGTGAGATTTTAAATAAAATTGTTTATACGGAGAGTTTAAACTGATAACAGAATAATTATATAAATGTTTGCTATTATTATAGAAATGACTATTGTTACTACAGATTTTATCATATGAAAAGTTTATAGTCTAACAAACATTATTGACCTATGGAAAAATTAAGAAAAATTTCTGATTTAACTATCATCATTTTGAACATAGAGCATTAAAATAAATGAATGTAAGGGAGAAAAAACAGCTTAGCAAGTCAGTTTCCCTGTAGTCTCTTAGCTGCTCTGGGCATCCAGAATGTGTTACTTTTTTTTTTTAATGAAGACAGTTTTTGTAAAGATTTGCTTTACAGGCTGGCCAAATATTCCCATGCTAGTGACCATATGTCTCTGAAACACCATGCAATCTGTGTCCTTGCTGCTTTGCAGTTAACCGTCTTTTTGTGATTAACAAACCCACCTATCAGACCTGGGGGATTCAGAATCACATCACACTCTGTTGGGACTTTTTCTCTCTCCAAGAACTTCTGCTGCCCTCTGCTGAAAACTGTGATCTCTCTGACTGGTTTTTCTATCACTCCCGCTTATCCAAAACCACTCAAGAGTGACGATTAATCTGAAGTCAACATGGCCGGCCTGTGATACCCATTGTGACTTCTTGACCTATAAGCAGAGAACAATGACAGGTTCTTGCTGGCAACTGAAATGGTTCCTCTAGTGAAAAAAAAATTTAATATCTTTAATTACACTTAGTAAAAGTAAGACATGAGCACAGTTTTAATCTTCTGGATGGTCTCTCAGATTAAAATTAGATTTATACATTTGCATAATAAAAATAATGTTGTGAGTGTGTGAGGGCTAATTGCATCTGTACAAGCTGTCTTGGGGCAAGTCTTATTGGATTGGGCTCCGCAGTAGAGATTATACCACTGAAGCATTTTGCATTTTTATGTGGCAGTGCAAGAGAATTTAAATCTTATGCACAATTAGTCTCATATTGATGTACAGTCTGTGAGTATATTTGGGCATAAAACTGAGAATAAACCTTTAGTGTAATTTTTTAGTATTTTGGTGGGAAGGGGAAAAGTGACAGAGAAAAGGAAAGGCTAGAATAAAAAAAATTGGACAAGCAGAAAACCCCTTAAAATTGGACTTATTTTTTTTTATCCCCGAAAAAGGGTCAGTTGCATTCAAAGATTTTTGTGGCTTTCCAGGCAAAAGCACAAAGTACTTCCCCTGTGCATTTCTCACTGAAGTTGTTCACATCCTGGGGCGACAAGGTCAGGAGAGAGAAAGGATTCTCAAGCCAAATAACATCTTTCTCCAAAGCAGCAGCTGAAACATGGGAGCTGTGCTTAGGGAATTAACGAGTACAAGATATAAAATAATGTTTCACACCAAATCTTTCATATACCGAGAGGAACAAAATATATGTTGCAATTTGCCATAACATGTGTAGTAAAACCAAAGTAACGTTAATTTGGCAAATTATCACAAATACAACTTTGTTCTTATATTCATATATAAATCTAAGCTTAAATGTGGAGATGGGTACAATGAGATACACCATACATTCATTCTACCAGCAAATGTCAGTCAGATTTAGGGGAGTCTTAAGGAGTGACTTTATCGCAGGCTTTTTCCTTTGTTGCAATTCATTTATGAATTCACTGAAGCATTTACTAATGGACGAAGGGTACAGGTTTATCAAAAGACCAAAGTTCCATCTTTCTATCAGCGGTTTCTACACTGGCTTCCTGGGATTTCATCCGTATGCCCTCCCATAGGTAAAACATGTTTGTGCCTCAAAAACACTGTAGGATCCATTCATTTGTTCAAACCCCCTCCCTGCCGAATGTTGGTTATGATGAAAACATAGCTAAGGAGAAATAAGAAAAAATATCAATACCGTACACCCGCCACACCAAAATTTGCGATTACATTTCTCCTTGAAAATTTGGTAGTAACTATGGTGTGCAAGTCCCTGTCCCCATAAAAAGAAGTCCTGGTTCTACAGTAATTTATTCTAAAATCGTAATGAACACATCCAAAAGGTGTGGGAAAATATAGATTGTTAATAATGCAAGTACATTTTATTCTCATCAGCATTTTCCTCATTTTTCTGATGAAGTACTAAAAATATTTTTGAGTACAGAAAGAACCCACGGACAAAGTGGTGTGCACATAACTGGGAACTTTTTTTTTTGATCGTTCTACTTTTCCCTTCAAGAGTCATAATATTAGTGTAGAGTTTAAAAGGGATAGGGCCAGTCCAGCAACTCCCCTGGAGGGGAGAGCCAGAGACAAACCTGTTGTGTTGTATTGCTTTCCCAGATAACTATGAGAAAGTGGAATCCAAGCTGCAAAGGCCACCAAGTCAAAGAGACACACAGATCTCTGTGTCGGGGGGAGCTGAAGATAGTAGAACAGGACAGGAGTCCAGGCAAGGTGACAGGTCACGAGAGAGGCCAGCAGCGCATCAAAGTCGGTACATCTAAAGCAGAGGTGGCAGCTGGGAGGGCTGTGGAGAGAGGAAAAAGACAAGACGGCCCAGAGGGAGTTCCCGCAAGGCCTAGGTCTTTCCCTTAGGGTTGTTGGAGCATGTATGTAGAGAAAACCCAATCACAGCCACAGACACTTAAACAAGTAGAGGGTGACTTTAGTCACATAACAAAGTGGTCAGGGGTCAGCAGTTTCCAGCACGGCCCATGAGCTTGTGTCAGGCAGCTCCCTCAGCTGTTCTCTCTGCCTTTGCCTCAGAGTCAGATCAAGGCTGTGGCCACTCCAGCCATCAGCTCCCCACTCTATGCAGGAGGAGAGGGAGGGACAGGGTGTAACCCCTCTATCAGGAAAGCAAAGCCTTCTTAGGAACCCACTGCAAGCCAGGTGTGGTGGCTGGAGCCTGTAATCCCAGCTGCTTGGGAAACTGAGACAGGAGGATCGCTTGAGCCCAGGAGCTTGAGGCTACAGTGAGCCATGATCGTGCAACTGTACTCCAGCGTGGGAGACAGAGTGAGAACCCATCTCTTAAATCACTAAATAAAACCCACTGCAGACTTCTGCTCTGTCTCATTATCATAGTTGCATCACTTGACCCCCCTTACAGAGGGAGAGCAAGGTGTGGGGCTGAGTCAAGGGTCCTGGCCAGCCCACCTCCTTAATCGGCTGTTATTTGCCAGTGTTGGTGGCTATATTTGCAGTTGTACACATTGGTCATTTAGTGGTCACTTGGGTATCCTGAAAATTCATCCTCTTCTTAATCAGCGCTCTCCTGTTTTCTTCTAGTTAAAATTTGAGCTGAGTTTTATGAGAATAGCATTGAAATTATTAGTATATTTATCTCCTGGATATTCTCTGAGGCCAGGTATTTAAAACTCCCTGAAATAAAAATATTTTCAATCTCTCTAAATTCCCACCAACTTTTCATTTGTCCTTAATAACGGCTTGAGGTTATTTTAAAAGTGTGTATAGGGTTGGGGAGAGGGCCAAGGGACAGTAGAAAGGTAGCCTAGAGCCCCTAAAATAACACAAAATGCATCAAGCTGTTTAAAGACTCACCTCTGTACATTTGCTTATTATCTCATTCAAAGAAACACTTATTTTTGCATCTTTGGTCTTCTGAGGACATAATCAGACTTCAGCCTCTTATAGAAATACTTAGTTTCACCCAGTTAGTGCCCTTGCATTCTCTCCCTCCCTCTCTCTCTGTCTTCCTTTCCCAAGAAGTAAAAAGAAAAAAACTGTTGCTGTTCCCAAGGGAGCCGGGCAGAAGAGACGCTGTGAGGTCAACTTGACTATCCGCCTCCAGATAGACACAGTGCCCGCCTGCCGCCTGGCATTTGGAGATTGATTAAGAGTGGGGGAAGGGAAAGTGATATTAAGTGAGGATTTTGTTTGAATTTCTGTAAATGTCATTTGATTTATGCCAGCTGTCAAAATTCCATTTGTTATTGCCCCCAAATGATTTGTTTTTATGCAACTAGACATACTGACTGTATCTTAACACCTGTGACATAGTTGTACAGTTTTGTGTGTGTGGTGTGTTTTTCATAACTTAGTTTATTTACGTACATGTGAATTAATAGCAGTTATTTAAATGTCAGTATTAAATACCTAAAAAAAAAGTCTTTGACATCTAAAATACCAGGAATATGTAGAAATACAGTCTAAACATAGTTTGGAC
Source organism: Carlito syrichta (assembly GCF_000164805.1). Classification (NCBI taxonomy): domain Eukaryota; kingdom Metazoa; phylum Chordata; class Mammalia; order Primates; family Tarsiidae; genus Carlito; species Carlito syrichta. Next base: position 258,566 of record NW_007248617.1, read on the forward strand.
TTGAATCTGGTGGGTACCCCTAAGTAGACATTTCCATATTCTTTTTTAGTTGCCTAATTATCTCTTAAGGAAAGAAATATTTAATTAAGGAAAAAATATTTAATTAAGGAAAGAAATATTTTCTAATGGTATACATTTGTGCGTATAATTATGAATACAAGGGTCTGCATGCTAAAAGTTTTTTTAAAGCCTTTTCTAGCTTTGGTTAAATTATTTGTTTTTCTCATATTTGTTTCTCATTGTTGTTGAGTTGCTTAACAACAATGCCCCCCTCAGGTCCTCAGATAATTGGTTTCATTATTTTTTTAATTTCTAAAATATTATCTCCATCAGTACAACTATTAAGTGTGGTAAGCAGAATTGTAAAGAGGTCCCTTTGACTCTGTTCCCTGGTTTTTCAAACACTGACCTAGCTACTGGAATAAACCTTCCAATAAGGAGAGTATGCTGGATCATCTGGGTGGGACCAATCTAGGCTCTGGAGACCTTAAAATCAGAGAAAAAGAGGTTAAAGAGGAAGACACAGGTGTGCATTGGGACAGATGGGATGCCAGCGATGCCTTGGAGGCACCACTGCTGACTGTGAAGGGGGCACAACCCAAGGAAGGCAGGTGTCTCCAATAGCTGAGAACGACCCAGGCCAATAGCCAGCAAGGAGACAGGACCTCTGTCCTACACCCTGCAGAACTGAGCTCTGCTGCAACGTGAATGACCTTGAAAGTGGGTTCTTCTCCAGAACTCCACAAAGGAATGCTGGACTTTCATTTGACTTTTGAGACACTAAGTAGATAGAAAACTGAGCTGCCATGTACCCAGACTTCTGACCCAAATAAATTGTTAGGTAACAAATGGATCTTGTTGTAAGCCAGTTTTTGTAGTGATGTATTACAGCAATGATAGGAAACAAACACAGACGTGCCTCAGAGATATTGCAGGTTCAGCTTCAAACCATCACAAAAAAAGCGAGTGGTAATCTTTGTGCTGATGGAGGGTCTTGCCTCGATGCTGATGACTGCTGACGGATCAGGGTGGTGGTTGCTGAAGGTGGGGGTGGCTGTGGCAGTTCCTTAAAATAAGACAACAATGAAGTTTGCTGCATTGGTGGACTCTTCCTTTCACAAAAGATTTCTCTATAGCATTTGATGATATTTGATAGCATTTTGCACACATTAGAACTTCTTTCAGAATTGGAGTCAATCCTCTCAAACCCTTGCAAAGCTACTGCTTTATCAACAAATTTTATGTGATATTCTAAATCATCCATTGTCATTTCAATAACGTTCTCAGCATCTTCACCAGAAGTGGATTCCACCCCAAGAAACCACCGTCTTTGCTCACCCATAAAAAGTAGCTCCTGTTCCATTCAAGTTTGATGGTGGGATTGCAGTAATCCCTTTGCATCTTCAGGCTCCACTCCTAATGTTAGTTCTCTTGCTGTTTTCACCACGTCTGCAGTAACTTCCTCCACTGAAATCTTGAACTCCTCCAAGTTATCCATGAGGGTTGGAATCAACTTCTCCCAAGTTCCTCTTAGGTTGATATTTTCACCTCTGCCCATGAATCATGAATGCTCTTAAAGGCATCTAGAATAGTGAATTTTTTTCAGAAGGTTTTCTATTTACTTTGACCAGATCCATCTGCAGAATCATCATCTATAGCAGCTATAGCCTTACAAAACGTATTTCTAAATAATAAGACTTGAAAGTTGAAATTACTCCTTGGTCCTTGAGCTACAGGGTGGATGTTGCAGTGGTAAGCATGAAGATAGCAAGTCTCTTACGAGTCCCATCAGAGTTCTTCAGTGACCAGGTACATTGTCATTGAGCAGTAATATTTTGAAAGAAATCTTTTTTTCTTTATTTCAATAGTTTTACGAGGGTCCACTAACTTTTGGTTATATTTGTATAGTGGCGAAGAAATCTGGGCTTTAAATGTACCCATCACCCCACGTGTGCACACTGAGAATCTTTTTTTTCCAAATGGTGAGTCTCAACAGTTGGTTTAAAATGTTCAGTAAACGATGGTGTAAGCAGATGTGATGTCATCCAGGCTTTGTTGTTCCATGTATAGAACACAGAGTCAATTGAAGCAAAATTCTTAAGGGCCCTAGGATTTTTAGAACAATAAGTTAGCATTGGCTTCAACATAAAGTCACCAGTGGCACTAGCCCCTAACAAGAGAGTCAGCCTGTTCCTGTGAAGCTTTGAAGCCAACCACTGACTTCTCTATGAAAGTCCTGGATGGCGTCTTCTTCCAATAGAAGTCTGTTTCACCTACAGTGAAAATCTGGTGTCTGGTGTCTAGTGTCACCTCCTTCATTAATGGTCACAGCTGGATCTTCTGGAGAGCTTGCTGCAGCTTTCACATCAGCACTTACTGCTTCACGGTGCCTTCATGGAAAGACGCCATCTTCATACATCACGTTTATATTACAGACCTCATAAACCAACCTCTGCTAGCTTCAGACTTGTCTTCTGCAGCTTTCTCACCTCTCTCAGCCTTCACAGGATTGAAGAGAGTTGGGACCTTGCTCAGGACTAGGCTTTGGCTTAAGGGAATGTTGTGACTGGTTTGATCTTCCACCCAGACTTTCTCCATATTAGCACTAAGGCTGTTTCTCTTTCTTATCCTCATGTGTTCACTGGAATAGTAAGCTTACTTTCCTTCAGGAGCTTTTCCTTTGCATTCACACCTTGAGTGTTTGGGGAAGAGGCCTAACTTTCAGCCTATCTTGGCTTTCAACATACCTTCCTTACTAAGCTTAATTATGTCTAGCTTTTGATTTAAAGCAAGAGACATGGGGCTCTCCCTTTCACTTAAATACTTGTAGGGTTATTCACTGACCTATTTTCAGTATTGTGTCTCGGAGATTAGGAGGTCCAAGAAGAGGGAGAGACATGAGGGAATGTCTCACCAGTGTAACAGTCAGAACACACACAACATTTATCAGATAAGTTCGCTGTTATATATGGACACAGTTGGTGGCAATCCAAGACAATTACAAGGGTAACATCCTAGGTCACTGATCACAGGACACCATAACAGATGTAATAAGAACAAGAAAGCTTGAAATATTGTGAGAATTACCAAAATGTGACATGGAGACTTGATGTGAGCACAAGCTGTTGGAAAAATGATACTGGTAGATTTGTTTGACATGGGGTTGCCACAAGCCTTCAATTTGTAAACAATACTGCAGTATCTGCAAAGCACAATAAAGCAGAGTACAGTAAAAAGAAGTGTCCTGTGCTGCAAGAGAGAAGTGCATTTTTGTCTTGTGTATTTTGGGTGAAGCGCAGGTTTACCTCGCGTATGTGAGCACACAGGCTCTCGTGCTTCTTCCAGTGGCTGCATTGATCATCTTTCCATCACATCTTACCAACAGTCTTGACTGATAGATTTTGTGTACTCATTAGACTTCACTGTGTTGTAAAACCAGAAAAAAACCACAGTAGCAACATTATTTAGGTGTTTTTAGACGTGAAAACATGCTCCAAGCTCCTGTTTTAGTGTATCAATAGTTCTAAACTGCAATTGAATCCTTGTCCTCCCTTCCACATGCTTCTTTTTTTAGTTATTTTTTTATTTTATTTTATTTTCCTCTTTTAATTTTTATTTTAAAATTGTGGGGCACAATTCAGGGTTAGGTATACCAATATTCATTGTGCCGTTCCCTTGTTGATGAGGTGTATCCGCCCTCTTCCCCAGGCGGATATCAACTACTGTCAATCTCACCTCCTGCAATCCCCTCCCCCGCAGTTTCCCACTACTGTCAGTCCTTTTCTTATGGTATTATGGTAGTTGTTCAAGGTCCACTTATGGGTGAGAACATGTGATACTCAGCTCTTTGTTTCTGTGAGAGATCACTCAGTATTATAAACTATAATTCCAACCAAGTTGCTGCCAAGTTCATGATTTTATTCTTCTTTATGTCTGCGTAATATTCCATTGTGTATATGTACCACATTTTTTTAATCCAGTCCTCTTTTGATGGGCAGCATGGCTGGTTCCATGTTCTTGCTATTGTGAACAATGCTGCGATAAACATACGTGTGCAGGTATCTTTTTTGTAGAGTGATTTGAGTTCTTCTGGGTATATTCCCAGTAGGGAAATCACAGAATCATATGGAAGGTTGATTTTTAGAACTTTTAGGAATCACCACACTGATTTCCACAGAGGTTGTACTAGTTTACACTCCCACCAACAGAGTACAAGTGTTCCCTTTTCACCATATCCTCTCCAGCATCTGTAATTTTTTGTTATTGATGATGGCTATTCTGACTGGAGTTAGGTCGTATCTCAGTGTAGTTTTAATTTACATCTCCTTGATAACTAGTGAGGCTGAACATTTTTTCATGTATCTGTTGGTTGCTTGTATGTCTTCTTTTAGAAGTGTCTATTCATATCTTTTGCCCACTATGTAATGGGGCTGTTTGTTTCTTTCTTTTTAGCACATTTGAATTCCTTGTAATCCTTGATGTTAGGCCTTTGTCAGACATCGAGGTGGCAAATATTTTTTCCCAGTCTGTGGGCTGTCTCCCTGCTCTCTTGACGGTTTATTTGGCTTTGCAGAAGCTTGTCAGTTTAATGAGGTCCCACTTGTCTATCTTATCTCTTATGGCCTGGGCACTTCAGGTTTAATCAGGAATTGGTTGCCAGTTCCAATTTCCATAAGAGTGTCTCCTGCATTTTCTAAAGTTCTTAAAGTTTGAGCTTTTACATTTAGGTCTTTGATCCATTTAGAGTTAATTTTTGTGTATGGGGATAGGTAGGGGTCTTGTTTCAATTCTCTGCATGTGATCAGCCAGTTTTCCCAGCACCATTTACTGAATAGGTTCTGCTCTCCCCAGTAGTGGGTGGTGGAGTCTTTGTCGAAGTTGAGTTGGTTGAGAAATTGAGGTTTTGCTTCTGGAATCTCAATTCTATTCCATTACTCTATATGCCTGTTCTTGTTTCAATACCAGGCTGTTTTGATTACTGTAGCTTTATAATAAAGTTTAAAGTCTGGGAGTGTGATACATCCTACTTCTTTTTTTTTTTTTTTTTTTTTTTTGCTGATGATTGTTTTGGCTATTTTTGGTCGTTTATATATCCATATGAATTCCTGTATTGTTTTTTTCTAGGTCTGAGAAGAATATTCCTGGTAATTTGATGGGTATTGCATTAAATCTGTAGATTGCCTTAGGCAAAATGGACATCTTAACAATGTTGATTCTTCCAATCCATGAGTATGGGATATTTTCCACTTGTTTGTGTCATCTTTGATTTCTTTGAACAGTATTTTGTAGTTTTCATTGTAAAGGTCTTTCACATCTCTGGTTAGGAAGATGCCAAGGTATTTCAATTTTTTTGTGGCTATTGTGAATGGAATTGTGTTTTTTATTTGGGTTTCTGTTTGTTTATTATTGGTGTATAGAAATGTGATTGTCTTTTGCACATTTATTTTATATCCTGAAACTTTGCCTAAGTCCTTTTTCAGTGTGAGGAGGTTTTGGCAGATTCTCTTGGGTTTTCAAGGTATACAATCATGTCATCTGCAAAGAGAGATAACATGACTTCCTCTTTTCCTATTTGAATATTCCTGATCACCTTCTCTTCTCTGATTGCTCTAACTAGAACTGCAAAAACGATGTTGAACAAGAGGGGTGAGAGTGGGCATCCTTGTCTTGTTCCAGTTTTCAGGGGAAATGATTCCAATTTTTGTCTGTTTAGGAATATGCTGGGCTGTGGGTTTCTCGTAGATGGCTCTACTTATGCCTAGATGTTCGAGGGTTTTTATCAAGAAGGAGTGCTGGATTTTATCCAAAGCTTTTTCTGCATCTAATGATATAATCATGTGGTTTTTGTTTTTATGTCTGTTGATGTATTTAATTATGTTTATGGTCTTACGGATGTTGAACCAAAATTGCATCCTGGGGATGAAGCCTACTTGGTCATGATGGATGATTTTTTTAGATGTGTTGTTGAATCTGGTTTGCTAGGATCTTGTTGAGAATTTTAGCATCTTTATTCATCAAAGATATTGGCCTATAGTTCTCTTTCTTTGTTGGGTCTTTACCTGGTTTGGGTATCAATATGATGTTAGCTTCATAAAATGATTTGGGGAGAGTTCCATCTTTCTCAATCGCCTGGAATACTTTCAATAGGATTGGTATCAGTTCCTCCTTGTATGTTTTGTAGAATTCTGTTGGAAAGCCATCTGGTCCAGGGATTTTTTTTTTGTAGGTAGTTTTCTTATGACATAGTCAATTTTCTTGATTGTTATTGGTCTATTTAGGGTCTCAATTTCTTCTTGCTTCAACCTAGGGAGATTGTATGATGTCAGAAAGTCCTCCGTTTCCTTTAGGTTTTCAAGATTGTTTCCATACAATTCTACATAGTAGTCTCTGATAATCTTTTGCATATCTTCAGGGTCATTTGTGACTTCATCTTTTGTATTTCTGATTGAGTTTATTTGGGCTTTTTCTCTCTTTTACTTGGTCGGTCTGGCTAGGGGACCATAGATCTTGTTTATCCTTTCAAAAAGCCAGCTTATTGTTTCATTGATTTGTTGTATTATCTTTTTGTCTTCTATGTCCTGGAATTCGACTTTTATTTTGGTGATCTGGATTCGTCTACTGAAGTTAGGGTTTTGGTAGTCTTGCTTTTCCATTTATCTTTTTCTTTTTTTTTGAGTTGGAGTCTCACTCTGTTGCCCAGACTGGAGTGCAGTGGCCGCTCCCGGCCACCTCAGCCTTGACCTGCTGGGCTCCAGCAATCCTTCCACCTCAGCCTTCCAAGTAGCTGGAACTACAGGTGTACGCTACAACACCTGGCTAATTTTTTTGATTTATTGTAGAGAAGAGGTCTCGCCAAGTTGCCCAGGTGGGTCTCAAACCCGCGGGCTCAGGCAATTCACTCACCTCAGCTTCCCAAGGCGTGGGATTACAGGCTGAGCCACCAAGCCCAGCTGCTTTTCCATCTTTCTTAGGTGACTTGTTAGGCTGTTAACTTGTAATCTTTCCATTTTCTTCATGTGTGTTTGTAGAGATATGAATTCCCCTCTTACTACTGCTTTCATGGCATCCCAGAGGTTTTGGTAAGATGTTTCTTCATTTTTATTTGTTTCCAGGTAAATTTTAGTCTCTGTTTTGATTTCATTGTTGACCCAGGAATTGCTTAGCATAGTTCTGTTTAGTGTTCATGTCTTTGTGGGTTTTGGGGGAACTTTGTTGGTATTGATATTTATTTTTATTCCACTGTGATCTGAGAAGGTACATGGCAAAATTTCAATCTTATGAAATTTGTTTATGTTTGATTTATGGCCAATCATGTGGTCAATCTTGGAGTACGTTCCATGTGGTGATGAGTAGAATGTATATTCTGTGGTCATTAGGTGGAGTGTTCTGTAGGTGTCAATTAAGTCCATTTGTTCAAGAATGTCATTGAGGTTCTGAATCTCCTTGCTAATATTTTGCCTTGATGATCTGTCCAGGGTTGTGAGTGGGGTATTAAAGTCCTCAGTTATGATAGTGTTAGAGTCAATTTTTCTTTTAAGTTTGCCTAGCACGCCAGGCTTGGTGACTCAGCCTGTAATCCCGCGCCTTTGAGAGGCTGAGGTGAGTGGATTGCCTGAGCCCACGGGTTCGAGACCCACCTGGACAGCGAGA
>NW_007248617.1:266266-352236 GCF_000164805.1 Carlito syrichta
TATTTCTTGTTGATGGATTGAGCCTTTTATCATTATATAGTGACCTTCTTCATCTTTTTTAATTTTTGATAGCTTAAAGGGTATTTTTTCTGAGATTAAGATTGTACTCCAGTTTTTTTTTGTGCTCCATTTGCCTGAAATTTTGCTTTTCATCCTCTTACTTTGAATATGTGTGTGTCTTTTCTGGTGATATGAGACTCTTGGAGAAAATATATTGTTGCCTCATGATATTTCATCCATTTTGCCATTGTATGTATTTTCAGTGGTGCATTTTTAGTCCGTTCACATTCAGGCTAATTATTGAAATGTGAGAGTTTATCCCTGTCATAAGGTTCTTATAGAGGTATTGTTGTTTCTGTTTGTTTGTTTTGTTTCTTTTGATTTGGGGGTTGATTCATGTGTGTTTTCAACCTTTTTCCTGCACTCTCGTGAAGAATGTTGTTGTTCTTTTTTCCCTTTCTTCTGTGTTTAACACTTTCTTAAGTTTTTCTTGTAGAGCTGGTCTCAAGGCAGTGTAGTTTCTTAGGGATTGAGTGTCTAGGAAAGATTTTAATTTTCCCTCACTGTTGAAGGTTAATTTGGCTGGGTAGGTCATTCTTGGTTGAAATTGATTATCTTTGAGAACTTTGAAGATTGGGCTCCAAGCTCTCCTAGCCTGAAGTGTTTCTGTAGATAAATCTGCTGCTATTCTAATTGGTCTTCCCCAGTAGGTAGTCTGACCTTCATTTCTTGCTGCCTTTAGGAATTTTTCTTTTATACCTACTTTGTTTAGGTAAATTATTATGTGTCTAGGAGTTGGTCTTCTCATTTGTTGTCTCGCAGGGGATCTCTGAATCTCTTGTGTTTGAATGGTCGCATCACTGATGAGATGAGGGAAGTTTTCTTGAATAATTTCATGGAATGTTTGTTCCAGGGTGGCCTCTGTCTCTCTTTCTTCCTTAGGAAGTCCAATTACTCTTAGGGTTCAGCTCTTGAAGTAATTGTTCATCTCTTGAAGGTTTTGTTCTGTCTTTTTAAGCTTCTTTTCTGTTTTTGACAGTTTGGGTTAGTTCTATATTTTGGTCCTCAAGCTCTGAGATTCTTTCTTCTGTTTGGCTAATTCTGCTTTCCGTGCTTATCAGTTTGTTATTTATTTCATTCACAGTATTCTTTACTGCTGTTATCTCAGTTATCAACTCTTTCCTATTTTCCTCTTGTCTCTCTTCAATTCTTTTTAATCTCTCTATTAATGTCTTGATATCTGGGTTTGTAGTTTGAGACCAGTCATTCTGAGGACTCTTCATTGTTTGCATTCCTAAATCTGTTTTCTCAGTGTCTGAGCTTCCAGGGATCTGTGAGAGACCCATATTCTTCTTTTGGGTTTTCTTCATTTGTGTAGATTTTCCTCCACCTCCACTCCCCCACCTTCTTTAATTCTGTTTTTCAGTTATCATGGGGTTTCTTTTACTTCTTTATGCTCAGTATCCTATTCTTCCCTCTGTGAATTCTCTAGCTTTGTTCACTTCTGAAGCTGGACTGTGGGTTGAGGGCTGTACTTTTTGCAGTTTTGAGATTTAGTTGAGGGGGAGTTGTGATTCAGAATCTATCTGCGGATCTCAGTATCCACCAACAAGTGTATGGGCACCCTGGACCCACTTCTCACTGCCTTACAATCTGTCCATGCAGTGAGGGTTTAGGTTTGCTCCCTTAGGGAACAAGTTGGAGGGTGCAGAGAGCTGGGTGGGGCAATGCAAATCTCTGCCCAGTTCTGTATCAAAGGAAATGGCTGTGATGGGTGGCTCCTACCGGGCACGGACTCCTCTCCAGCTTTCCTGATCCCCTCTCTCCGCCGATCAGATCCCGTGCTCCAGCTGATCTGTTATGACAGGTGATGGTGTGGGCCAGGCGCCAGATGGTGGGAATCAGCTGGATTCAGAAGGCTTTTCACAGCATTCCCCAGAGCAACAGACAATCCTGCACACGATCTTGCCAGCCGCACTCCATTCTCAGGGCAGTGGAGGCTTGCAGTCACCCTCAGAGGGGAGATCCAGTGCATGCATGCGAGTATCCCCTCAGATGGACTTTCACACTCCCACCAGCGCCCACCCACTCCCTCAGAGCCACATGCTTCTTTCATTAAAATGAAATGCAGACTTAGTGTAGAAGGCTTCCTGTGTGATCTGGTGGATTTCTCTGTACTACTTTGGCAAGAGCTTGAGATGTATCCCCACCCCCAACCTCTGGCCATGTGGACAGACCTTCTTTCCAACACAAGCCCCTTGCGTGTTCTGTGGATGCCCTGGCACAGCTCAGACTACCTGGCATCCTCTTTCCCAGGCTTTGACACAGCTGACAGCCTTGCCGCAGATGGCTCCTCCATGCTCTGGACCACCCTTGTCCCCAAGGCCTCCCCTGACGTCTTTGCTCTCCCTGTTCTTTTGATTACAGGCTTGTTGTCAAGTGATGACTTTGTGAGTTGTTTTGTGGGTTTATTTTTTTTCTTATTCACTGTTATGTCCCTAGCACTCCACACAATGCTTATGCGTAGATGTTCTTAAGTTGTATATATAAAATTGTGTATATACTATTTTTTTTGATGTCACATTTTTATTAGAATCTAGCCTTATAGTCTTTTTATGACTTCCCTTTCTAGAATTATGGGTTTTGGTAAAGATTCTTTGTTTGACCAAACTCTACTGAGCGTTATCCTAGGCCCATGTGTATACTTTCTTTCTTTTTTTTTTTTAATTTTTAATTTATTTACTTATTATAAAGATGTAGGATACAATTCAGGGTTAGGTATACAAACATTGATCATGCAGGTACCCTTGTTGATATACTTTTTTTTTTAATCAACTTCACTTTATCACTAGGTTGGAGGGCAGTGACACAATCAAGGCTCATTGCAGCCTTGACCTCTTGGACTCAAGTGATCCTTCCACCTCAGCCTCCCGAGAAGTTGTATGTGCCCACACCTAGCTAACTGTTTTGATATTGTGTTAAGGCAAGATCTGCTATGTTGCCCAAGCTGATCTCGGACTCCTAGGCTCAAGCAATTCTCCTGCCTTGGCCTCCTGAAGTGCTGGGATTACAGGCATAAGTCACTTCAACCATCCTTATATATTCTTAATTATATATTAATAGATATAAGAACATATGTGTTCTTAAATTTATGTATATATTTATTAAATATGTTAATAAATGAGTCAGTCAACCCACAGGATTCATAAAATACTGCTCTGCTGCTATTTTGCCTGTAATTTTTAGAGGCATATATTTTGGGGGGTGCTGAAATTTGAAAGGATTTTATAAAAGATGAGTCCAATTGAAAATGGTAAGCAGTCACCTGCTGGCCTCTGAGTTTATAGCTTTGCTCCAACATTGGAGGTCCATTCTCCTGCCCCAAAACAGCTCCTGAGCCACTTGGGGCAAGTTGCTCATGCTCTGCTCTCCTCTTTGTGACATGAGGACAGTATTCGTAGTTATTCCTTATGACTGTTGGAGTAGTTTCCTAAAATAACTTAGTTTGAGTTCTTAGCATAATGCTTGGCACAAAATAGAATTTAATGTTATCTATTAATGTAAATAATGAGCAAATTTTAAAATAATTCTGCATTGAGTCATTTCTTCATTTAACATTTTTTCTTCTTGTTTTTGTTTATTTTATGAGTTGGATGATGACCTTAAGACATGTATCAGTGACTTTTCTTTCTAAGTATATGGGGAACAGTCTCTTATTCTAATTTTTCAAAACAATTTGGCTCCTTTTAAGGTTGTTTGAAAAGCATTATCCTTTGGCATGCTTTTGGTCCTCAGTGAAGACAGCAGGCTTTCAGTGAGGAAGAATTGTGGCCCAGGGACCCGTCACAGTAGACTGGTCACCAATCGACCCCCCAGGGTGGGTCTGGCACAGACCTTTCCTCAGAGCACCAGGCCCCAAACTTGTAGAAACCTCACTCGCAGTGTTTTCTCCGGGTTTTTTTATTTGGTTTTGATGGAACACGAAAAAACATACATTCTTAAAGGAAACGAGTATATCTAAACCCTCAGGTCAGGTCCAACTCAGCGTTACCTCTCATCCTCTGATTATTTTTTGTTGGTTACTTAATTTCAATACTTTATCAGAGAAATACTTATTTGTAGTTTGAGTGTTAAATATCCCCAAACTAGTCACTTTTCTTATTCCTATGGAATCATTGTTGCTCTTTTGACATTTAACCAAGTACTTACTAAGATACTGCTGAATTAAAAACCAGTATCATTTTCTTCATCACCTAGAAAAATGTTTAAAAAACACTGTTAATTAACTGAAAGATCTGCAATCACTCATTCCAAATGACTCAAATTTTTATTTTATCCTTATCAAAGTACTCTTAGAGCAAAGAAATGTGAAACCATTTTTTTATTATTTCTCCCACATTGTATCTGTATGAAAAATTAAAGGCAAATAGATTAAGATACTTCTAGCACATCTCATTTGGAACACAATCTCCTAGGTCACTTTTTATTCCTGAATCATGGTCATCTCATGCTTTTCCAAATAGTGTCCTCTCAGCAATTGAGAGCACTGAAGATACAGCACTTCATTTAAGGGGGCTCAACTATTGTCCTTGGGATTTTCCTATAAACTACTGACAGCCACGCTGTGTGTTTGATAGACATGTGCAGGCAGTGACAACTGTGACAAAATTGCCACCTGGATGATAATCATTATAACATGCACCCTAATTTTAGCTTTTTTTTTAAACTCAGTGAAAGAGTCCAAGATGAATCTTAGATTTAAAAAAAAATAGACTCTACATAGTATGACTTTCCTGCTGTTTCTTCTTTCTTTAATTTTAATTACTATCTTATAAATTCCTACAATGAAAGATGAATGAAGTTTTAAGTATTTTATGCTGTACACACACACACACACACACACACAAACACACACACACGCACACATATATACTCTATGAAAACATTGTTCAGGCTAGGTATTATAATTCCTTTATACAACGATTTTGCTTTTGTTAGATTTAGTGATTGACTTGGTTTTTTGTTTGCTTGCTTGTTTACTTGGTTTTCTATGAATTTATTATAGAAACTTTATTAATTCAGCACCAAACTTCCTAATATAATTATAAATCTTTTAATAGGATCAAGAACAACTCAGCATCAGTGTCTCCCCCATATTTCCCATTGGAGACATGCATTCTGGAGCCTTCTGTCCTGAGTTGGTCAGGACACTCTAGCATAGTGGTCACCTTGATAATCTCCACGTCTTCCCAAATCCCATGTGTCTTCTGTATTGGTTTTCACTCTCTTCTGCCCCTACCCTCAGTCAGTGGTTTGTATGGGGATATGGAAACCTGGGGAATACATGACTAACCTTCAAAATGCTAAGGCATCTGTTTTAAGCTTTCGAGTTCGTTGCTGAAGTATGATGCCATCCTGCCCCCTGGTCCTTTGTGTGCCATGGTCTCTCTTGTGTGCCGTCCTTTCCTGGCCTTTCATCTCCATGTATTCATGTGTTGACTGTCCTAAATTTGGGCCCTTCTTGTTCATTGTTGGGACCCATTTCTATAGTAGTCCCTTGGGTCTAGAATCTATGGCCTTCTGGACCCAGGAAGGTCTTAGTATCCAATTCTTTGTTAATTGTCTCCACTTCATTTTCCTTATTTTCTCCTTCTGAAATTCTTATTTGTTGAATATGAAATCTCTAGTCTCTCTTTTCTTCTTTTCATTCCCTTCCCCTCCCCCCCTTCCTTCCTTCCTTCCCTCCCTCCCTTCCTCCCTCCCTTCCTCCTCCCTCCCTCCTTCCTTCCTTCCTTCCTTCTTTCTTTCATCAAGGTCTCACTCTGTCCCTCAGACATCATCAACATGCAGTCGTCCATAATGCTCTGACTTCAACAGAGCTCCTCATCTCCCTCAAGCTGTGCCAGGCAGCCTGAGCCCAGATGCCCTCTACACCGACTTCTTTGGGAGATAAACTTTGTCTTCAGCCTGGGTAAGGAGGAGAAATTGTTTGCTTCACAGGCTGGAGGTTGGAATCCTGTGATCTCTCTGCTTATTGTATTACATGTTCACGTGCTTCTCATCTGAGTCCTTCCTTTACCCTGAATTTGCCAGGTGCCGGGTGTCCTGATCCCTGGGCCTTCCTGAAGTTCTGCAGCACAAATAGGGCGTTTTTCGTGGACTTTCCTTCCTGCAGTCAGGCTTTGACTTTCTCTGCTCTGCTAAATGCAACAGATTACCACTCTTCTGTCTGTGTTCTATGGATTTACTTCCTTTCTACTCCTTTGTGTCATTTCAGTGGGACTTTGGGAGATAAAATATTTCTTCAGTCTGCTATATGGAACCGGAAGACTTGTTTTTCTTTGTTTAGTGACCATCACCACCATCCCTGCTGGTCAAAGATGGAAACATTGAAGTCATCCCAGACTCCTTCTTCCCCCATATCTAGCTAAGTCCTGCCAATGCTACCTACCAGTTAGCTCTCAACATGCCTCAGCCTCCATCCCTCCTGCAGTATCTTCAGCCCATGTTTCCATCACATTTTACCTAGAATGTTGAACAGCTACCAGGCTGTTTAGTGATTACAGTTCATGGCAGCCTTAACCTCCTGCCTCAGCTTCCCAAGTAGCTGAGACTACAGGCGCACGTTACCATGCCTGACACATTTTTAAATTTTTTTTTAGAGACAGGGTCTCGCTATTTGCCCATGCTGGTCTCAAACTCCTGGGCTCAAGCAGTCTTCTTGCCTTGGCCTCCCAAAATACTGGGATTACAGTATTACAGGCATGAGCCACTGCCACCAGCCATATAGCCTCTTCTTTACACTGATCCTGCCAGTGTAACCCTAAAAAAGACATTAATGTCATGTTCCCTAAAATGTTTTTATGGCTCCCCCAAACTTTAAGGTAAAATTCAAAGTCTTTGTCGTGAGTAGGAAACACTTCATTACATATAAAAACCTTCTACATGTCCTCTACCCACCCTCCCAACCACCACCACAGACTCCCCAAAGAGTGTGTTGCTCCTGAGATGGTCTCTTGGTTCAGGGACTTTGCACATTTGTCTGCACCTGCCTGAAGAGCCCCCCTTTTTTGCTCTAGCTGAATTTATAGGATCTATTTTCTCTACTATACCACATATCAGAAGGTCGTAATTTCTGCTTGGCATTCTTTTCTGGAGAGGCCGATTCCCCCATTTACCATGGCTTCAAAATATCTCTCTGACATGGTCACCACTAAGAATAGGTGCTACTACCTATGGCCATTCTCCACTGAGCATTTAAAATATGGAAGGCTATATCATATATAGAGATACAGTATATATACATATTATAAATAAATACACACACATATGCATATATGAGGGGGACCCAAGAAAACTCAGAATT
This sequence comes from Carlito syrichta, assembly GCF_000164805.1. Taxonomy (NCBI): domain Eukaryota; kingdom Metazoa; phylum Chordata; class Mammalia; order Primates; family Tarsiidae; genus Carlito; species Carlito syrichta. The sequence continues at coordinate 273,633 of NW_007248617.1, forward strand.
ATCTTTTGGAGGGTGGGCCCTTGTAGTACAGTTTATTCTGCTAAGTAAGTGTTCTAGAAACTCATCAGCATTCGTGTACCAGATAGGGTTGTGAGAGGCTACATTCAGCCTCAGTGAATTTTTTTTTGGGGGGGGAGGGGCATTCTTTCAAAGCATTTGCCCATTTTTTGATGGGTGATTTATGAGCATACCTGTGTTGAGTTTTCAGCAGTTTTGACTAAAAAACAGCACGATCCCATGCCCCACTCTCCCCATTCACCTGGTCTTGCCCAGAGCAAATTTTTTTTTGTTTCCCTGGGTGAAAAAAGTTCTCAAAGGGAAACATTTTGCCAATGTGGAAGAGGTGAAACAAAAAAATGGCAGAAGCAGTAAAAGGTATCAGAATTGATGAGTTCAAAAACTGTTTTGAGGAGTAGAAAAAGTATATTGATAGGATAGGTGTATTGCAGCGAACAGAGAGCACTTTGAAGGTAACTGAAATTTAAATATGCAAGAATAAATATACAATTTTTTATAAATAAATCCCAGGGGTTTTTTTGTTCCCTCTTGTATATTCATACATGCATATATTTATTTTTTCACTGAAGAAAGGGAACTGTTAAATTTTAATGCATTTTTCTCCAGATATTTCATCATCTAATGTGAAATTCTCACCTTTAAAGGAGGTGGATGGTACACTGATATGCTTCTCACAGCTCCATCTGAGAGTTTGCATCACGGAAATAGTGTAAGATTGCCGAAGTAATAGGTTTTGAGGAACTCAAATATGTTAATTTAGGATGCAAAGTAAAGTAGCATGTAACCAAAAGTCTGAAGTTTATTTTAATTTATGTTGCTATTTTTTATCAAAGAGGGAAAAATCTAATCTAAAATTCTCAGCATCAAATAAATCCCTTTACAGTGTCTCTTATGTGTCAGTTACCAACCTAAGTACTGGGCATTCAAAGACACATCCAAATCTGTGGCATAAGTGTGAGCAACTGTACTGCTAGTTCTTCTTGCAGCTGAATAAACTGCATCTGACTTCAATTCTTTCCACCCATTCTGCCCTAAAGATAGCCCAGGAGGTTGTTCACAGAGTAAACTGGAGGCTGAATTTCTGTTCGACCTTCTACCCTGGTTGTTTACCTGGAGCCTATTTGTATTATGTCAATACTGCCACCTTCCTGGACACAGCTTTGTAACTCCTGCTTTATAAAATGGTCCTGATTGTCTCTGTGTTGTGAAAGTTTGTTATTGTTGTTTTTAATTTATAAGAACTAGTACAGTTTCAAGTGTTTGGACTCTTATTAAGTTTCAACACAGTAAAAAAAGGAAAGACTTTGATCTCTATATGAAGGTAGCTTATCATATGGGTTTGAAAGTCTCTTTTCTTAGTCTACTTGCTGCTATAACAAAATACCATAGACTGGGTGGCTTACCAACAACAGAAGTTGATCTCTAATAGTTCTGGAAGCTGGGAAGTTCAAGATCAAGGCTCTGATAGATTTGGCATCTGGTGAGAGCCCACACCAGAGCCCACTTCCTCATCAATAGTGCCTTCTCATTGCATCTTCACATGGCGGAAGGGGTACACAAGTTCTCTTGGGCTCTTTTATAAAGGCACTGATTCAGGTGCACAAACATTCATAAAGGAAACAAACATCCAGACCATGGCCTCTCCCATTTTCCTCCTTCTCTTGGTATCCCTTTCAGCTCAGTGGCCTACTATATCTTATTCATTTTTAAAGACCTGGCTCAAACTTGGTCTTCTCTATGAGGTATTCTTAGAGCTTATAGCTAGAAATAAGTTTTTCCCACATGGTTCCTGAAGAAGTTCCATACGTTTATAGGGGCTACCACCCCAAGCCCCACCAACTTGATGCTGAAGGAATAAAAAGAATATAAATCCACAAGAACAAAGAAAGAAAAAAGTCACATGAGCAATATCAACAAAATTTCAGAACACAAAGGGAAGAGTGAATAAAATAAAAGTGTTAAAAGATCAGCTGAGGCACATTACAATTTTAAAGGGTTTTCTTGAGCAAACGGTGATGTATGAATCAGGCAGCCACAAACTACAGACAGTAAGAGCTCCACCACAGGTGATCGAAGGGAGAGTTTTATAGGGTGAACATGGACACAGAGCAGAGAAGTGATGTATTTGGCTAAATCTGACTAATAGCCTTATTTGGACTATTCCCATGGGAAGTTCAATTATAACTAACACCCAGCTAACTGCCTGCGATTAGTTGAGTTTATGTTTCCTTTTCTTTTAAGCTAGCCAATCACAGAAAATGGGTCTGAGTTCGGTTTCAGTTTGCTGACTTAGGAACCAGGGCTTTAAAGCCACATCCACTTGATGTAATAGACTATTAAATATAATTAAAATAAATGAACTATTTTAACAGAAGATAGTCAATATGGTTCCCACGAGTGACTTAGCACTCTGGGTACTACCCATGTGAGGGTGGATCCACCCCTTAATGTTGTGATTCTCATTTTCCTCCTGTCTAAACCAGGCATGATTCTGCCTTTCTGGTCTGCTCCAATGCTTCTGGTGTAGGTCAAGGGAAGTAATATGTGTAAAGGGCTTTGTCAACCATATAGACCTTTATAAAAACAAAAGTCTTTATTAACACCATTATTAGTATGCCTTTTATTGTATTTGTTAACATATGTCCTCAACTAAGATATGAGCTCTTTGAGGGTAAGGATTGTATCTTGTTTCTATTCCCTAGAGTTCTTAATTTTCTCATAATAAGCATTCATTTATTGAACTTCATTAGTATAGGCTTAAGAAGTTAATAAGTTACCAACACATTCCTAAAATGCTCTGAAATGTATATCTGAGTATTCAGTGAAAGAAATAAAAGTTATGCTAAATTTGTAAATGTAGAAAAAATCTTATCTATTGAGCAATAACTTGATGCCAGAAATGACTGATTATTTACAGTCCAGAAATCCACAGAGAGAAAAATCTCTTAGCAATTCTAACCTTGACATTTCTCCTTCACACTAAATATTTTCTAAGGGACAACTTAATGTTAACGTTTTCTAGGAAGTGTAGCATGTGTAACAGGGCCTAAGCAACAAATAGAAGTTAAGGCCAAATGAATGAACACTCTTATACTCTCAACAAATCATACCAAAGATGCTGAGGCTACTGGAACACAAGCCAGTATTGAAATTCACTGGCACTCAGTTTTATTCTAGCAAATTATTTGCGTGGAAGGTCTTTTCTATAACTTGAGCAGTTGATGTGAAAATACAGTATAATACTTAAAAATAACATACATTCTAATTATGTTTGGAAAGTTACTTTGGAAAATAGATGATGATGATTATGATGATGATGAGATAGATAGATAGATAGATAGATAGATAGATAGATAGATAGATAGATAGATAGATAGATAAATATTCTCTCAAGACAGCTTAAAGTATGGCGATTGGATAACAGATGTAGCAAGTGACTGAGAAGTGTCAAGTGATGTGAATTGTTTTTCTTCATATTGGATTAGCTTCTCTTGATATTTAAATACATTGCATGCATACTATTAAAAAATCAGTTTTTAGTGTTGCCAAATTGTGTTTTAAATAATGATAACTTTAAAATCTATTATATTTGATGTTTTGATCCATATGATCGTATAATGACCAGATCAGGATAGTTAGCATATCTAATACCATAGGCATTTGACATTTCTTTGTGGTGAGAACATTTAAAAGCCTCTTTCTAGCAATTTTGTATTATGCAATACCTTACTGTTAGCCACAGTCACCCAGCTATGTCGTAGAATTCCAGAACTTGCTTCTCATATTTAACTGTAACTTTGTGCCTGTTGACCAACTTCTCCCTATCCTCCCCTCCAGTCCCACTGCTCTATTCTTTGCTTCTGTGGTATTAATTTGTCTTTTTTAAGATTCCAAATGCAAATGGGATCATGTAATACTTGTCTCTCTGTTTTGGCTTGTTTCACTTAACATGATGTCCTCCAGCTTCATCCATGTTGTCACAAATGACAGGATTTTTTTATGGCTGAGTAGTATTCCAGTGTGTATATATATCACATTTTTAATCCATTCATTTATAGTTGGACACTTAGGTTGATTCTGTATCTTGGCTATTGTAAGTAGTGCTGCAATAAACATAAGAGTACAGATATCTCTGCAACATCCTGATTTATCTTCTTTTGGCTACATTCCCAGCAGTGGGATAGTTGGGTGATATGGTAGTTTTATTTTTAATTTTTTAAGACCCTCCATACTGTTTTCCATAATGGCTGACCAATTTACATTCCCACAAACAATGTATAAGAGTTCCCCTTTCTCCACATCCATGCCAACAAGTTTTATAACATAGAAGAAATGAATAAATTCCTGAACACATACAACCTGCCAACATTAAATTATGAAGAAATAGAACAAAATCATGGGCTTCACAGCAACTTTGATGCATTTGGAGACTATCATACTAAGTGAACTGTCACAGAAACAAACAACTGAATACCACATGTTTTCACTCATAAGCAGGCCCTGAACAATAGTCACACTAGTACAAGGGTGGGGTCAGCAGTGTGGGGCATGGCTAGGAGAGGATAGAGGGAGGAAGGCCCATTGCAACACACTGAGTACCTGATCTATATCAGCGGAAGAAAGGGCCAGCTAGAAGCCCAAACTTCACCTGCATGCAGTCTGCTTATGTTGCAAACCCTTACTTGTACCCCATAGCTCTAAAATAAAAATAGAAAAGAAATAAAAAGCCTGAGCAAACCAATAATGAATGAGGAAATTGAATCAGGAATAAGTCTCCCATCATAGAAAAAGCCCAGGACCTGATGACTTCACTATGAATTCTACCAAATATTTAAAGAAGAACCAATATCAATTTTCCTCAAACTGTTCCAGAAGATGATATAAGAGGTGAGACCTTAGAGGAACTGATGAGATCACAAGGGCAGAGCCCATAAGATTGGATTAATGCTCCTATAAAACAAATCCAAAAGAGCTTATTTGCTTCTTCCACCAAGTGAGAATACAGCAAGAGTGTCTATCAGTGAGGAAGTAGGATCTCGCCAGGCACCAAGTCTGCCTTGATCTGGGACTTCCCAGCCTCCAGAGCTTTAAATATCTGTGAGAATTAAATATCTGTTGCTTTAAGTTACTCAGCTTATGGTATTTTGTTGTAATACTCCAAATAGACTAAGACATCAATAGAAAAACAAATATATTCAATATGAAATCAAATGGTAAATTCTTAGAAATGTAATATTAAGACCCAATCTAACTAATAATTTAGAAAAGATTCATGTAGTTCAGGAAGATTTTGTTGTAAACTGGCACTTAGAAATTCCCAGTAAGAAATAACATTGCTGAATTATGAATGAACGAAAGAAAGAATGATCCCCAAGGGTAACTGCAATTAATTTTTAAATAGGAGTTTGATTTAGTTTTTCCCTCTAGGGATTGAGGAATAATGGTTATGAATTATTTTCTAATTTTTTCCCTGACCTAAAATTATGACTTAGCTGTTTTAGTAATGTATACTGAGAAGAAAAAGGGACAGAAGGAATGAAGATGCAAGGGAAAAGGGAAAGAAATAATGAAAAAATAAAGGAAGGGGATGTGGTTTTCTTAATTAGAACTTAGTCATTCACTTTTGAAAATGTGTTGGCTTTTTAAGGAATGTATATTACCTTTTCTAAGTTATAACTTTTAATATAATCTTTAACGCTTGTCCTCAAGTGAACAGTTTAGTAATCAATATATAGAGCATAATAGAAAATCAATAAATTCTGAAATCAAGAATATTATACTATTGATATTTCTTTTTCTTTTTCTTTTTTTTTTTCTTTTTTTTTGAGTTGGAGTCTCACTCTTTGTCACTCAGGCTGGAGTGCAGTGGCACACTCACAGCCACTGCAGCCTAAACCTGCTGGGCTCAGGCGATCCATCTGCCTCAGCCTTCCTGATATTTCAAGTAAACTATTTTCTTTATCATCTCCTAACATAAAAAATTAATGTGGTATAATAGGATCTGAAATAGCGAATTTGGGGGAGAGGGGTGTGTGTGTGTGTGTGTGTGTGTGTGTGTGTGTTTGTTTTAGGATTGTCTTTGCTATAATGGTTTGATGTGATTTGTTATTATTAATATGAACCACAAATTTTTGTCCCATTTGAGGGTAAATACTGGATATTTGTATTTCTTTTATAGTAAATCACCTGATTATTGTCTTTAATCTTCATCCTCATTGGGTATTCTTCCATTTTTGTTGATTTGCAGAAACTCTTTATATATTTTTATTTTACTTTAGGGTTGTGGGGTATATGTGAGGATTTGCTATATAAATAAATTGCTTGCAGGTGAGGCTTGGGCTTCTAGTGAGCCCTCTTTCCCCTAGTAGTGTATATGGAACCCAATAAGTGGTTGTATGCTCTTTATATATTAAGAGTGAAAAGTCTTTGTCTATCAAATAGTTGAAAAAATTCTTGATTTACCTTTTGCCTTTTAATATAGTTAACATGGTTTACACTCATTCTTTTTTATAACAAAATTTTAAATTTTTACATAGAAAAATCCTTATCAATTTTTTTGGTTTTATTTTGCCAGGTTTCCAAAATAATAATATTGTGATTTGATAAACATTACATTACAAATACAAAATATTTTTAGAAGAATAACATTTTTACAAAATTGCATTTCAATCCAGGAATATGGTACATTATTATATGTGCCTTTTTTCTATTTAGTAAATCTCTGTGTTGTTTTTGCTGTTGTCATTTGATATTAATTTGATATGTACACATTTCCTATTCAAGTTTTTTCTAGGTATTTTATATTTGTATTGCTGCTGTGAATTCATTTTTTCATTATATTTTCTATCTGGTTTTTTGTCTATAACTCTGATTCATCTGCATTGAGTTTGTACACAACCAGCTCCTTTGTTCATCTTTCCTAGTTTACTTACGCTTCAGATAATTCCCTTGGATTTTTTTATCATTTGTAAATAGTAATATTTTTCACATTTTCTTTCCAATGTTTATTCTATTTGTTTTTCATTTTTTGTTTCATTTGTCAGAATTTTCAGAACAAATTTGAGCACAAATGGTGATAGATTTAATCAAAGTTTATCTATTCTATGTCTTTCAAGTTATATTTTATGACATAATATTGGGGATCTGGGAGGTTCTAAAATGTAAATAATAATATATACTAAAAGAACAAAGGATCTCTCTGTCAACAAATTTGAAAAACAGTATATTTACTGCCATATCTGATTTTTTTTCCTTTTTATGGGGAATTTGTAGTATATACTTGATTATAGAGATGAGGAGGGGAAGACGGCAGGGAAGGGGCTGGGATGGCAGCAATGCATAGTCTTGTAGGACAACTTCGAATGGAGCTCAATGGCTTTGTTTATATTGGAGAAAGTAGTAAAAATAACTTACTCATTTACAGGAATATCCTAGCTCTGGTCATTAAAAGTAATATCTGTTAAGTTGGTCCAAATAAAGGTCATTCAGTGTAAATTGTTTCAAGTCTTAGTCTAGTGATTTCCCCACAAGAGTCTAAATATCTATCATATGTCTTCAAAGAGAAGCCAGAATGATCTTTAAGATATTAGAATCACATCATGATTATTATTTTAACTTTGTGTACAACACTCATCACTCTCTGTGAGTTTTTTGTTTATTTGCTTGTTTGTTCTTTTTCTCCTCCTCTTTTGGAATGTAAGTTTGATAAGCATATTTCATTCATCACTTTTCCCCAAGCACTGAGGACAGTGGGTGCTGTGCATGCATTAGCCTTTCAATAAACAGTTGTTAACTGTAGAATGATTGGAGTTCCTCCAGGTATATTCCCAGTAGGGGAATTGCTGGGTCATATGGAAGGTCAATGTCTAGTTCTTTTAGAAATCACCACACTGTGGTGATTTCCTTAGAGGTTGAACTACTTCGCATTCCTACCATCAGTGTAGAAGTGTTCCCTTTTCTCCACATTCTCACCAGCATCTGTTGTTGTTTGTTTTATTAATGATGGTCATTCTTACTGGGTATCTCAATATGGTTTTGATTTGCATTTCTCTGATGATTAGTAAGGCTGAGCACTTTTCTATGTGTCTGTTGGCTGCCCATATATCTTCTGTTAAGAAGTGTCTATTCTTACCTTTTGCCCACTTTTTAATGGTCCTGTTTTTTATTTCTTTGTAATTAACTATTAATAATACAGATTTTCAAGAAGTTGAAGAAACAGACATGGTGTTTTCTTTTGTGAGATCTTTGGAAAATGGCACCGTTAGCTTTCATCTTCATCATTACAGACACACAGTAGCGGACGTATTTGAAAAGCTCTGTGTTGTTCCGTCTCTTTACATTCCTCACGCATCAACATTTTATTGTTTTCTTTCAAAGAAAAAATAAGAGCCAAAATCTTAAGAAAATACTTTGAGAGAATCTGAGGCTTGGTTAACAAATTAGAATGGCTAATGGCTTGGGTTAGCAAATTAGAAATCGAAAATTGGGTTGCTACTGGAAGATCACCACGGCCCCACCTCAGCCAAACACAGCTGGAACAACTCAAAATGGTAGCAGCATAGAAATTGCCCAAGGCCAGACTCTGGTTGAATTTATGAAGGCTGACCTGGTATAAAGGAAAGTATTGCTTTTAGTTCACTGTAATCAGAAGTATCTGAACACTGATGGTAACCACTTTGAGCACCTCTTATAACTGTAGAAGTCAAATGTGACTTGTAGTTATCATTTATTATCAGTATATATTATTACAATTTTTGAGTACCATATTGAGTAATACAGTCGAGTAATTTTTTTGAGTACTATGTTGAGTAATACAGGTTTTTTTTTTCTTTCTTAAAATGTGTATACATTTGTTGGCACCCTCTGTAGTAATAAATAGAAATCAGCATTTCACTAGCAGGACTTTAGTTACAAGATCTCCAATCTCACCCATGGTATGAGTTTCCTAGGGCTGCCAAAAAACAATGTACCACAAACTTGGATGGTTTAAAACAACAGAAATCTATTGTCTCATAATTCTGGAGTCAGAAGTCTGAAATGAAGGTGTTGGCAGGGCCATGCTCCTTCTAAAGGCTCCAGGGCTGGATATGTTTCAAACCTTTATTTTAGTTTCTGATCTTGCCAGTAATTCTTAGCATTTTTTGGCTTTCAGATGCACCACTCAGATAGCTGCCTCTGTTATCACATGGCTTTTTCCCTTTGTGTCTTTCTGTCTCTTCACTTCTTATAAGCACACCAGTTATATTAGATTAGAACCTACTCTAATGACCTCATCTCAATTTGATTACATCTGCAAAGACCCTATTTCCAAATAAGATCACACTGATAGGTACCCAGGGTTAGGACTTGAACATAGCTTTTTGGTAAATGCAGTTCAATTCACAACACCCATTTTTACCCAATAGTCAAAGAAAAGGATATTTAGAAGAGGTATGTTATAAAAAGAGTTCATGAATTTATTTGCTGTACATAATTGAATAACATATATTATACTGTATCCTGTATTTTATGCTTTAAAAGAAGAAAAACACATTCTAACGAATGGAAGCTAATGAATTTGCTAAATTACCAAATGAATTAGAGAAAATAATTGTATTTTGTACATAATTCATACAATGTAGAAATCATAAGCATGCATATGTTTTAGGTTATGATTCCAGCCTCTTATTGCTAACAAGACAAATTAAAACTCAAAACGCCTAAATGCACAATGAGTGTTTACTGCGACTGAGTCCATATGTTAAGTAGACAGCTCGCCATTGATCTCCCTTTCTCTCTCCACTTGCAAGTCTTCTCTCTCACTTACAATTAACATTTGGATGTACAAAATTACATTCCACCCTATCATACAATTGTATGTGTTTGTTAATATAGAATTTTATCAGAATATGTTGATAAATACAATTTAGTTTTGTATGCTTCTGTTGCTATGAGTTTATGGCTTATAGGTTTATATTGAAATGTCACATACTTGTCTCCTTCACCCAAAACACTAGGCTGAAAGCGTGGATGGAAGACAACACAACTTGTTTATCTGTTCATTCAATTAGCAAACCTTTATTGAGTATTTGCTCTATGTCAAACACTATACTAGGCCCTACAGGTATTAAGACAATGTTATTTCCCTCAAGAGATTTACACTTGAGTAATTTACAGAACAGTAGTCCTTAATTTGTTTTGTTTTGATTACTGACTTCTTTGAGAATCGAACAGAAACTATAGGACCCTCCTACATTAATAAACATGCACATGCAGAATTTTGTATGCATGTAAATAGACACACAAGCTACCCTAAGTGTGTGTGTGTGTGTGTGTGTGTGTGTGTGTGTGTGTGTGTGTGTGTGTGTTTCTTTAGAGAGAATGGATGTATTTGCATGTGCTCTAGATCAGAGGACAGATTTTCACTTACGGAGCATCACAATAGCACCAGTTCCTCACACACTATCCCCCATGGAGTAGGACCATGAGGACTAGTTATACCCACACATGCAGTGATTGTGCCCCTGGAGAGGACCTCTGAAGCTTTGAGACTAGAGCTTATAGAGAGTAACTATCATATCAGTACCCTCTCCCCACCAGAGAGAGAGAGAGAGAAAGAGAGAGAGAGAGAGAAATGTAGTAGAAGGGACCTTTGTCTAGGAATATAGACAAATCCCTTTGAAGAGAAGAGGGACAGATCCCTAGATTCTATCCCCCTTAGGATGTAAGTGGATGGCTCCAGAGGAGATGAGCCTTCACATGTCTCACGAGCTATTTGCTATCTCTAACTCCGAGGCATGTTTACCACTCTACCATTCTTTAACACATGTTGCCAGTCACCTTTTCTCAGTTGGTTTGAGCTGTGCAGTAATGTGAAATATGAATATTTTCATTGAGCACAATCTTTTTCCAAAAGAGATGCCTCCAGCTACGATAACAGAAAACCTGACCAGCTGAGGCTCAAGTCAGAAGGCCATTTACTGTCTTGTTATGAGAAGTCCAGAGGTTGGCAGGGTGAGGGCTCCGTTTAGGAGCTCAACACATCTGTGAAGTCTCTCCTGTCCCTCCATATATGTTCACCACTGCATGCTCAGAGATGCCACAGCTCATGTTATCACCTCATCATTCCTGACTCCCAACAGGAAGGAAGGCATGAGGCAAAAAGCCTTTTTGTTCTTTTCAATTTTTCTCTTGGTATCAGGAAATAAAATACTTTCCAGAATCCCCCAGCAGACTTCCCAGTCCTTTTCCTTGGCCAGGACTGGGTCCCCTGAATGCTCCTGAAAAGTCACTGTAAGTGGCAAATGGGATTCCTATGGTAAACTGAGATTAGTCATGAATTCTCTGAATCAGAGAGGCCTACTGCCAAGAGATGAAAGGCTCTCAAGCCAGGTCCTGAACCAAACTGCCAGGAAGAAAGAGGCAGATAATTGTTGTGTAGGCAAAGAATGGTGCCTGCCAACATTTTCACTGTAATATGAACATTGTTCTAATAAGCAGGTACTAGTTTTTAAATGATCAAGAAAATAATCTGGTATAACTTCTACTTCCAGACAGATATATACCCACTCTGTTGTGAGACTGGGGACCACTAGGAAAGCATTTAGCTGCATTTTTGTACTAAACGTTTCTAGAGGTTGCCTGTGGGTATTGCTGGAGACCTCTGATAGGTGTAAGACTTGGCAGGTATGAAAGGAGACTGAGAAGGAGATTGATAACTTGAATATAGGAGGAAAAAATAGCAAAAATGGAAAATAAAGTCAGAGAGAGAAGTGTACACATTATGGAGACTAGACTACCATTTAAACAGTTGCTTACCTACATAATAAGTAAAGATAGAAATCTTCAGAATAAGTGATTCTCTGACTTTCAGATGTAAACTCTTTTAGTGCTTAGTCACTTTTATTTTCAGAAAAGTTCTTTTTATTTCCAACTCTTGCAGTACTTCTTTCTCCTTTTGTTCTGCCTTCACAATAGGTGAAGAGCAACTTGGTAATCATTCTCTAGATAACATGACTAAAGGTAGTTGCCATTATAACTCACGCCCAAGGTGAACGTGACCAGATGTGTTGAAGGACAGAAATAGACTGTTGATCCTGACAAGTGGAGCAAGCCTGGTGCAGATGGCAGTTCTGTACTGTGAGTCACTTTGCATGGACTGAGGAAGCCTCAGTGCCCTCTGACCTCTTGTCTGCAAGTCGCCTCTCTTGCATGGGCCTCTCAGATGTCCCCTGCCACCGACCATGCCACATTAGTTGTAGGTGTTTCCTAACTTTCTGTTCCCAATGCAACTATTGTTGTGAGTAAAAAGTTGTCACTGGAGTTAGAGATAGCCTATGTAATTGATTCAAAAATGTTCTTTCTTTTTTTACTTTCCTCCATAAATCACAGCACCATTTCCTTCTTTTTGGCATGATAAACAACTATATTGTCATAAAGGTAATCAATCCTGGGTCATATTAAAGATGGCTACAAACACTTGACACCCCTTCCAGTAAGAGGTAAGTTCTGTTTCCAGTGAATATGGACTGGTCCATATCAGGTTTGACTAATCAAGTACAATGGAAAGAACACTATGCCAGGCCTAGTTCTTAAAATGGCTGGCAGCTTTCATCTTGACCTTGGCAAAGAGTCCCATGCTGTCATATTAGAAATCCAGATACACTGAGGCCACCATGTTGTGAGGAAGTTTGAGTTAACCACACAGTGTGGCTATGAGGAAAGAAAGAATAAAAAGAATAAGAGGAGGTGAGGCAAGAGGATAGTTTATTTACCCAACAGTAGAAAAGTAGATCAAACCCCATGAGAGAACAGAAGGCTTTCCTTTCTTACTTTTCTTGAGCTGGAATAACACAGCTCCTCTCTTTCTTGTCTGTGTGTGGGAAATGCATACATCTCATACCACACTGAAGGTTCCTTTGGAGTATCTTTGTGTCAGTGGTTTGCTGAATGCCAGAATGACCATGAACTTCTCCCTCAAGTTTTTACAGTATTTAAACACTGACAACATGTTCTTCAAGACTCCTGTAATATGTGGGTGCAAGAATTTGTGCTATTTTATCTGACACAGAATCTAAACAAGTATATAATTATTTTGTCACTACATTATCGTTAAAATCACAACATGAAGTCAACAATTATATTGTAAATTTAAAGTTCTCCCAGCACTGTTTGTCCTTTTGAATAGCATAAAGGGTATCCACCTGATGCAGTTATACTTTCCATTAAATTTTATGCTTTCTTGGCCCTTTCTATTTTAATGTGCTCATGTATGTAAATAGCTTTTATTGATCTGTATTTATGTAGCTATCTCTTCTGCCTATCTGTTTTTGACTGTTTTTCCTCTCTGGAATTTTTAATTTTATAATTCACTTATTTTCTTTTTTCTTGTTTTCTATCATGAATTTTTTCTCTTTTCTTCACTAGCTGTAACTTTATTTTCTGTAATTTTCTTGTATATCTACTTACACTTCCAAACATTTTAAAAATAGTTATTAATAGTTCAAGTTATTCAGTAGATTTGAAATGTCATAATTTCCATGCAAAAATATCTATAGATTTTAATTTTGTAAGTGTTATACTGGAAACATCTTAATGAGTGATGTTGTAAATCAAATATGTGGCCATGTAATGAGACGGTAAAAAAAATTCTAAAGCAGGCAATTTGACTGAATTGTAGTAAAGTTCTAAGAGAAAATGTAGTTTTGTATTTTATCAATATCTTGATATTGGAAAGAATGAGATGAATTTGTTGTTTGGGAGAGGAGGGGTGGCCATGCAGCTCTTTCTGAAAGGCTGTCATTTGTTTGACTTTGGTTTCCTTAATGTGTCCTCCCATTTTGCCCCCAGCCTCTCCCTCTCTTCCTTCCCTCCCTCTCTTTTTCCTTGTCCCTTTCCTGATAGGACAGAGCTGAGTTGGGATCTGGAAGAAGGAGGAGACAGGCCAAGGACTGAAGATTGATAAGCCAATTTCTGTCAATTTTCACATCTTGAAGAGTTTATGTGTGAATGGATTTGGGATGAAGTCTAATGGTCAATTCTATTACTTCAACTTGGTCCACTAATTTAACCTCTTAGTAACTTGAGCTGGCTTCTCACTCTCTACTCTCAAAACACTCAATTTCTTCACTTGGCTACAACTGGATGTTTTCCCAAGTTGACATTTCCAAAGCAGAACTCTTCAAACCCTTCCCCTGCTCTTCCTGGTCTCTCTCCTCTCAGTAAAAGGCACTATCATTCAGCCAATTGCTTGGGGAGTCATCCTTGGCCCCCTTCCCTGGCCTGTTCCCCAATATGCAGTTCATCTGCACGTCCCATTGACCTTTCCTTCCAGCCCTGAGATGTCATCATCTCCCACATGGCTGCAGTACTACTGACCACAGGCCATGGTCACAGCCTCCTAACTGGGTGCCCTGCATCTGACTTTGCTCCCCTAGTCTATTTCAGTGTTTAGGTTTGGGAATTGGACAATGGCTGCTTGAAAACAGCCTCACTACTTCTTAGATGTATGACATTGGGCGAGCTTACACACTTCTCCCTGACTTACTTTCCTCATCCGTGAAATGGGGTAATGAAAATTATACAGTACTGCCCTCATCCTCAGTGGAATCTGTGAGGCTAAAGAGATGATGCAAGTGAATTCCAGAACACAGTAATTCACACAACTCCTGGGACACAGTTTACACACAAAAAACCTTGGTCATTATTAGTAGCTCCACTTATTTCCTACACAGTAAGGGGTTGAATCCATTTTTAAACATAAAGGATTACAGGAAGTGTTACATGGCTATGTAGGATGTCAACATTAGGGGAAGTAGGGTAAAGCGTTGCTGAGAACACCGAACTATCTTTACAACTCTTCTGTAAATCTAACATTATTTCAAAGTAAACTGTTTTCAAAATATAAATGATATCTTATCACTACAATGTTTGAAGTCCTTCAGCACCTTCTCCCTACTCTTGGACTTGAACTTCAACTCTTGAGTCATTACATCTGACTTCTGACCAACTCCTGACTCGCTCCTGTACTCTCCATCAAGCCCCTCGGCATGAGCACTCTGCCTTCTCCACTCCCCTCATCTCCAGGTGCATGGTCCCAGCTGCCCCTTGACTCTGCACAAGAGACCTCCTCATTGAGGACTTCACTGACGATCTGGCTGCCCCACCTGGCCCCAATCACCTCCCTCGTCTTCTCTTTCTCCATAGCACTTAGCATTGTCTGAAAGGGTTGTTTCTTTAATTCGGGTACTTAAATATCATCTGACCAACTAGTGGAATATAAGTTGCATGAGGGTAGGAACTGTCTTACCCTCCTATCTGTCTATGTCTGTATCCCTCCTATCTAGAGCAGTTCCTGGCATTTGGTAGATGTTCCATATATATTTGTTGAAGGAATAATGCATAATCGGTATTAAATGATATCAGTATTCTTTCTGTATAAGTTTTCTTCTATTACTGCCCTACATATATTGACAGAAGAGATGTTGAAATTAATCAAATTACCAAGTGGGTTTTCAATGAAAAGTAATGTATTGTTTCTTTAGATTTTGGTCCCCAGTTAGTAAAGTAGAAATTACTTTCTGCATATCCAAAATATGAAGGAGACCAAAAAAAATCTGGAATTATCTTTTGGAGGATAGGCCCCGTATAGTACACTCAGAATGTACTCCTCTGGATCAAATGGTCAACCAGAGATTTTACTTGAAAGTTTTTAGAAGGTTGCGTCATAATTTGCAGAAGAAATGACCCAAGTTGTGGCCAACAGGTGACTGGTTCTTCCACCATGACAACGTACCCTGCCTATACCTTGCTGAGTGTTCAGCAGTTTTTGACCAAAAACAGCATGATCCCATGCCCCACCGTCCCTATTCACCAGTCCCAGTAACTTTTTTTTAATTTCTCCTGGATGAAAAGAGTCCTGAAAGGGAAATATTTTGCTGATGTGGAAGAGGCAGGAAAAAAAAATGGCAGAAGCACTAAAAAGCAGCAAAACTGATGAGTTCAAAAAACGTTTTGAGCAGTGGGAAAAGCATCTCAATAGAAGTACTGCATCAAGTGCAGAGTACTTTGAAGATGACAGAAGTTTAAACATGTAAAAATAAATACACAATTTTTTATAAATAAATTCCAGGATTTTTTGTGTCCCTCTTTGTAATCCTAAATAAAGCAGTCACATTCCTACATGAGACACTCATCATGCAGTCTACCCTCCAAGGAGTCAACCAACTACAGATAGAAAATACGTGTGAAAAATAATTTTTAAAATAATAATGCAACAATAAAAAATAAGACATTAAAAATGTGGTATAACAACTTTTTATATAGCATTTACATACATTGTATTAAGTAATATAGGTAACCTAAAGATGATGTGAAGTCTGTGAGAGAATGTGTGGAGGCTATGCAAAGACTATACCGTTTTATATCAGGGACTTGAACATCTGTGGATTTTGGAATTTGTCAGGGGTGGTAGGACCCATACTCCTCACATGCTGAGGAACGACTGCACAGGCAAGGCTGTGATCCCTTTTAAAAAAATCACATATCAAATATTCTGCTAGAAAAGATGGGATTACCCTGTCTTGTAAAGAGTAAGGTGAAAATGACATTATTTCTTCTCTTGTTCTCCATTAGAGTATTTTATTGTCACAGAAAAATAATACGGAATAGAATGTGCAGAGTTATTGGAGATTCAGTTGATTTAGCACACCATTTGACTCCATTCATAACACCATTCAATTAGATTCAGTAGCAATCAAAAAAGAAAGAGCTGGCCTTACCTTTAGGTATTTGAAACATTGCTTTATACTGCACTAACATGATTAGATACAGTCCAGACTGTATGTAGATGTTATAGGAACTCAAACTTTCTCAGCTGTAAAAGGGAAGAAAAGAAAACATGGAGAAACCCAGCACGTATTCAGAAAACTCTAGGCTGTGGGGAGCCCTCCTGCGAAGCTCCTGGGAGAGGTGGCACTGGTTTAATGTGCTACAGACAGCTAGTAATCCGAAAGTCATTTCCTTCAAGCCCAGTAAACTTCCAGACAGAGCAGATGCCGCTCCTAATGATATTGAGTTGTTGTTGTTAAACCAAAGGAAGTGTTTTTTTCTTTTTACTTTTTATTTGGACATAATTTCAGACTCATGAGGAAAGTGACAAGACTAGGAGAAAGAATGTCTATGGTCTCAACTAGCCACTCATACGTTGACATGTTCCATGCTTCTTTTTCCTTCTCTCTATGCACACAGATGTGCACACTTTTTCTTTCTGAACCCTTTGAGAGTAAATTGCCAACATGGTGTTCCTTTTTGTTTTATTTTATTTTTAACATGATGCTCCTTGACTCCTAAACACTGCAGAATATGTTTTTTCAGCATAGGGTAATCTGCTCTGTAACCACAGTACAATCATCAAAATTAGGAAATTAGCATCGATGCCATCCTCTATACAAACCTTACTTGAATTTCACAGATTTGTCCTAAGTACATACCTAAGAGGAAAAAAGAGAATCCTAGCTCACATGTAGGTCTCAGTGACTGCATCTCTTAGTACCTTCTTGTCTGGATTAGTTCCCCAGTTTTTATTATTATTATCATCACCATTATTATTTTGAGTCAGGGTCTCACTCTGTCACCCAGGCTGGAGTACTGTGGTATAATCACAAGGATTGCAGCTCACAGCAGCCTCCCAAGTGGTTGGGACTACAGGTATGTGCCACCCACCCAGCTAAATTTTTTTTTTTTTTTTGTAGAGACGAGATCTTACTACGTTGCCCAGGGTGGCCTCGAATTCCTGGGCTCAAGCAGTCCACCCACCTTGGCCTCCCATGGTGCTGGGATTATAGGCATGAGCCACTGTATATTATGACAGTGACATTTTTCATGAGTACAGACCAGTTGTTTTACAGAATGTCACTCAATTTGGGTTTGTCTGACATTTCCTCATGTTTTGACTCAAGCTCTGCATTTTTGGCCAGAGTGTCATGAGACTGATGCTGCTTTCTTCAGCTTGTCCCATTGCTGGTGGCATTGACTTGGTCAAAGTGGTGGCCTCCAGATTTCTCCACTGTGCAGTTAATATTAGAATATTTATTTAATTAGACATAAAATGGATTCTGAATAAAATTACATTTGCTTTTCAGAATGTAGTCCTCTTCAATACATTGTATATTAAAGAAAATTCAACAAAAAATATATGCACAAGTAAATAAGATAATGGCTTATCGGTGTCTGAAAATCAGACAAAAATATAGCTATATGGAAGAATCAAATTAGCAATTGCATACACAAATTAGATGGTTTTGTGTATTCCCTCATAATAATTATGGGAATTATGTATAATTCCCTTATACATAATTCCCTCTTTCCTATATGTCAAAACTTTTGAAAAGTAGGACCATGAATTGTCTACCTTCAGAGAAAGATCAAATTTAACAAGCTTTTTGAAAAGAAAAAAAATCTATATTTCCTTTTCAACTTCTCCTACAGAAATACAGATAATCCTCGCTTCCTGGAATAGGTTTATTGGATAATGTTTGGTTGAGCACTGGATTTATCTGAAGTGAACCCTGTCTTTCACCAACTAAATCCTTACAGGAGAGTGAGCTGAGGACTTATGGGTAAAAGGCTTCTCACATGGGGACCACCCTTTGGTGTGGGACTTCCAGGCAGACAGCGTTCTCAGCAGCAGGGCCCTCCTCCCCCAGCTTCTGTGGTACTTGCCTCTGTTCCACTCAGCTGCTAGACTCCAGTAGCAGGTACTGTGATGGGATACAGTCCACTCCATCCTGATCATGCTGACATGAGAAGCTTTAGTTTTAGAAAATACACTATTTCTCAGTCTGCTCAATCTAGCCATTCTGTAAGAAACCAAGATCTAAAACATTATGCTACAAATGACCTTTTGTTCCAAAGATCTAATTTATGGCATAGGGTACCTGATCTCAAACCAGGAGAAGTAGGGATAAAAGGGAGGCCCAAACTTTACCTGTACAATGACCACTGGTATACCTAATTCTGAATTGTACCCATATCTTTAAAATAAAAAGAATTTTAAATAATAAATAAATAAAGACATGGCACCAGATAAACTATTGGACACCCAGTTACATTTGCATTTCAAGTAAACAAAAACATCTGGGTCAGACTTAAAGTATATGCTATTTTTTCTGAAGCTCAAATTTAACTGGGCATGCTATATTTTTATTAGCTAAATCTGGCAATCCTAGGCTTTTGCCAAAAAAGTTCTGACCTCTCAAGAATGGCTTTGACTTTGTTTTATAGAGATCACAGTGTCCTCCTCCTTGTTCTAATCACTGGGAAACCCAGAACCAAGTTTTGAAGCCTATACAGGTCAATATCATAGGGCTTTAGGGTGGGCACTGAGAGGTGCAGTCCCATTTCCCAGCTCACTTCTGTTTTTATTGCTGCCATTTTTCCTTTACCACCATTCCCTTTGTGAAAAAAGCAAGAGCAACATCAAGAAACCGAACCACCTTTTAGCCAAGCATGGTGGCTCATACTGTAATCCCAGCACTTTAGAAGGCCAAAGTGAGAGGATTGCCTGATCCCTGGAGTTCAAGACAAACCTGGGCAACAAGATGATACCTCGTCTTTGCAATACATTTTTGTTTTTTAATTTTAAAGATGTGTAATACAGCCAGAGCTCTCTGGCACAGAAATGAGGCCCTGGAGTCAGAAATTGGTTTCAGTGTCACAAATACAAATGCCCAACCAAAGCTAAGTGAACAATTATGATACATTCCTCTGGATTCTTTTAAATTTGCAATCAATGGAGGTTGAGGGGTGAGTAAGGAGGTGGTTTTGGGGTGGTTTAAAAGTCACACATGTCTAGTGTAAAGATTAAAAATGTAATATCAAAGAAAAAAAAGATGTGTAATACAATTCAGGATTAGGTATACAAGTGGTCATTGTACAGGTAAAGTATGGGCCTCCCTTTGATCCCCACTTTGCCTGGTTTAAGATCAAGCACCCTTTTAGATGTTATGTGCCCCCCCCACCTTGGGAGTACCTCACTACTCCCAATTTCTTTCTTATACTATTCTGGTAAATGTTCAGGATCCACTTATGAATGAGAACATGTGGCACTCTGTTCTTTGTTTCTATGATAGATCACTCAGTATTATTGACTCAATCTATCCAAGTAGCTGTGAAGTCCATATGTTTGTCCTTTATAGCTGTACAATATTCCATTGTGAATATGTACTACATTTTTTTTATCCAGTCCACTTTCGATGGGCAGCACAGTTAGGTCCATGTTTTTGCTATTGTGAGTAGTGCTGCAATAAACATGTGTGAGCAGGTATCTTTTTTGTAGAATGATTTGAGTTCCTCCAGGTATATTACCAGTAGGGGGATTGCTGGGTCATATGGAAGGTAAATGTCTAGTTCTTTCGGAAATCTCCACACTGTTTTCCAAAGAAGTTGCACTAGTTTGCATTCCCATCAGAAGTGTAGAATATAATACATTTTTTTTTAATTAGACAGTGTGGTTGCGCGTACCTGTTGTCCCAGCTACTTAGAAGGCTGAAGCAGAAGGATCACCTGAGCCCAAGAGGTCGCGGCTGTGGTGAGCCGTGATCATGCCACTGCACTCCAGCCTGAGCAACAGAGTGAGACTTCAACTCAAAACAAAAACAAAAACCACCTTTTTTGTTGCAAAAAATCCCTAACCTACCTCATAACCTTTTATTGAATGAGTCATAGGATGAATTAAAATAACATGCTTATTACAGATACTCATAGGATAAAGAAATTTTAATTCTAATAATTATTAACTTTCTAGTGATTTGATCTTATTATTGCTAATAGAATATCACTATATCTGTTTCAAGAACTAAAATTTTGCTTTAATTTTTGAATCAGAAATCTCAAGTTCAGGTTGCAATATTATATACTTCTAGAAACATTAGGTAATTATCACCAATGACTGAAATGAAGAGAGTTTAAGAGCATAATGTATGCTGTTGATAGACTCCAATGCTCAGATATTAGGTACAGTGGGTTTCATGTGTTCAAAACACCTTTAAAATAAAAAACAAGAATGAAAGTAATCTTTGAATAGCATTTATTCTAATCAAACTTGTATTGCCATTCTTAACCTCAGATTAGCATTAAAGTATTTGGTAGATTAATGTTATTTGCAACAATTTTTTTAAAAATAGGGTTGGAAAAACAACAACAACAAAAAAATCTTGATTTTTGTTTCTGAAATGAAACAAAACATTACCCAGACATGTAATGATGCCTTAATTCTTAAGTTAACTACCAGCATCCTGATAATTCCTCTTACATTCTCCTAAACTATATTTTACTGGAAATTTAGAGTTGATCTATTATATTCTCACTGCTTCTGCTTTATAGCTTTTAAACACAGGCTGCTAAACATCAGTAATAAAGACTCACTCTCCTTTTTGGCCTACACTGCTGCACATAGTAGAGATACCTCTTTGCTTGTCTTCCATCTAAATTACAGGAGAATGGGATTTATGCAGGCTATAAATCTAGTCAGGATAAGCCTTTAAGTGGTAGCCAATTCTGTGGCATGTAAGTATCATTGATTTGTTAATCTGAGGGTGTTTTTATAAACTGATTTGGATTAGTGAGTTCTGTAACAGAGCTATTTTAAGGTCCTTGAATAGTGGTAAGCATGTTGAAAATAAGACAGTGAAAATTAACCTGTTGGCCCCACCTATAAATTTAAATCACAGCCTTTGAAAGGAGAGCGCAGTCTCATTCTATGTAGTTTGCTAACTGGTATACCACACTGGCCATAACGACCTTTTTTCATAATCAGTCATTGTTGGTCTAGATTCAGGCTCAGTGCCCGGGCAATGCATGAGGCACTTGCACAAAGGCAAACTGTAGTAATTCTCCAGGGACATTTTGTATACGACACTATTAAAATAAATTTGGATTTAACTTAGGAAGTTATATTTCTGTGTTATGAAATATAATGAGAAAGATGCCTTTTCTCTTCTCTAAACTTTCATATTTGGTGAATACTGGAATCATGCTATTTCAACAGAAAGAATGCGAGGATATTGTACTCAAAGATGCATAGAAGAGTAATTATTTTTTTCAATGGAAATAGCAGTATAAAGAAGAAAAATGAAAGAGATGGATTTCAGTCCTGGATTTTCTTAATTTTTTTATTGTTTGTTTTAACAAAATCTCACTTAGAAATGGAACTTAAAGGTGTTAGCCTGGAATAAACAATTGTATCATGAGGTCTAGGGTAATTGCCTTTCTGCACTCGAGTAAGTCACCAAGGTAGCTGGAGTAAAAATGAGCAAGAATGTGGAGCTTAGAGGAGAAAACCAAAGCTCAAGCCCCACTAACCTAGATGTTGCTATGGAAATATTGTGACAAAAACCCAAGGTGCAAATCAGGCACAACATTATTTGTTTGGGGAAGCAATTAAGGGACTTCTTCCTTACAAATTTGCAGAAAATGAGAACATGATTTTCAAAAATAAATAAATACTTGGGGGTGCTTAGAGCCAAATACATAGAGGAGCTATTGAGCTTTCAGATGTGTCTGGATTTCAGTTTGTTGCCGAGCAGGGAGGAGCAGAGAAGACCACCTACTCAGTGTGTTTCAAAACCTCCAGAAAAGGGTCTAACATCTGTAACAAAGCCCGCCTGGTCAGCAGTTTTTGACCAAAAACAGCATGACCCCCGGGCCCCATCCTCCCTATTCAACAATCTCACTCCAAGTGACTTTTTTTTGTTTCCCTGGATGAAAAAGTCCTCCAAGGGAAACATTTTGCCAGTGTGCAAGAGGTGAAACAAAAAACAGCAGAAGCACTAAAAGGCATCAAAATGGACAAGTTCAAAAACTATTTTGAGCAGTAGAAAAAGTGTCTCAATAGGTATATTGCATCAAATGGAGAGGACTATGAAGGTGACTGACGTTTAAACATGTAAGAATAAATACACAATATTTGTATAAATAGATTCCGGGTTTGTGTGTGTGTGTGTGTGTGTGTGTGTGTGTGTGTGTGTGTGTGTGTGTGTGTCCCTCCTTATATACACAAAATTTAATAGATGTATATAGCAGATGCGTTTAGAACAGCATCTTGGGTTTTAATTTCTTTTTAATATAACATATCTATCTGCAAAAGAGAACTTCTGTTTCCTAAAACAGAAGTTCTCAACTAATACTGATTATTCACTTGACACTATTCTGACATAAATGTAATAATTTCTGAAGCAAGACAGCCATCAGTCACAAAAAGCTGCGATGGCACTACTGAGGCAGTATAGTGCCATTTTTCACAAATACAAGAAAACCAAAGCACATATATATGAATCTAATATATCAATAAAACCTTCTTGTACAGTGTGTATCACATAGATTGTGTTTTCTCTGAGCTGTCAGTAAGCATTTGATGGTGCTTGTTTGCTTCAGAAAGAGAATATTGGTGCTTAACCCACACTTTGAGGTTTCCTTCCAAGTGCCCCTCTAGAAAGGAATACAGGCTACAGATAAACTAGGAAAAATGAGATCACCAGGCCTTCTTCTCTTCATTTAAATGTTGGGAAAAAATGGAACCAGATTCTGAAGTGTTCTGTTTGGTTCTTCTCTAACTACAAATTGGGCTTCATACAAATGGAGAAGCCATTGTTGACATTCATTGACAGATCAGAAGCAGTACATTCCTTCTGAAATAGCACTGCATTGCTAATAACACAGTCCCAGCAGCCACGCTTGTGCCGTTTAATTTGTTTCCATGGTGTGATAGTATAATTTTGACATGCTGAAAAATCACTGCACAGAGACTCATACTACAATTGTTGCTGAGCGCATTTTCAATATAACATTTGTTATTGAGGTACTTGTGAAATATTCTGAGAAGCAATATCCTAAATGAAGCTGAGTATAGAATCCCCCTAACATAGAATGGAATTTTGTATCCAGCGTCAGCTCATCACAAATCTATTTAAACAGATATTCATTGCACATTTTCAACTGGATAGGACAGCTACTCCCTTACAATAAAGGCAGGGAGTTCTCAACGTTATTTCCTTTTACCTTTGGATGGTGAAATGTATGGGGGTATGTTAAAAGATGTTCTTTTAATAACAGGACAGCCATCAGGGGTTTTCCCCCCAATTTGGCATGTAAAGATTGTAATAGAAGAACTATCATTATATTAAATTAACTAATCTTACAAAATAGATTTTCATGTTCTTTAGACTATATTTAATTTCAGTTTTGCAGCACCATTATCTTCAGAGCAATGATGTGGGTGACTGCTTTGTGAGTCACCAGCTAAAAGTAGAAAGGTTGGACTAGGGCGTCCTATTTGATTGGGAAGCTGGAAGGACAGGCTGTATTGAGCACAGACATTTTTCATAATTATGTTGCCTGCAGGGTTGCCACCTGTCCTAATTTGATGTGATTAAGGTGAAATGCAAAAACTGTTCTCATTTCTCTCAGCGTGGAGTGGTGCCAAGCTTCATCTCAGGAAAGAAGAAGAGATGAATATATATATAGCCAAGGAAGGTGGAGGGAAGGGTCTCTGATACTCTGGGGGGGAGGGATTGGCCTCACTGTGACTGGGAGTATAAGTTTACAGACAAATGCTGAAGAGTGTTTTAGCAGGAATCATCAAAATGTTACATGAAATAATAATTTGGCCCAGCGGTAGCAGCACTTTGGGGAATGTGTCCTATTTAGATCACCTGAATGGTTTGCAAATATGCATGTCTAGGGGATTCACAGACACCAATATGATTATTAGGATATTGTCATAGGATAGAAAGGTAAGCAGCTGTTAAAAATAATGATGTATGCCTGCATAGTTTGACATGAAAAGGAGCTCATTCATATTATTAGG
This sequence comes from Carlito syrichta, assembly GCF_000164805.1. Lineage (NCBI taxonomy): Eukaryota > Metazoa > Chordata > Mammalia > Primates > Tarsiidae > Carlito > Carlito syrichta. The sequence goes on from NW_007248617.1 coordinate 298,492, forward strand.
TGAAAAAAATAAGTTCCAGAATGTCATGCCACTTATCTAAAATGACACATGTGTTTGTGCATGTGTGCATGCAAGGAGAGAGTTACTAGAAGATGGTTCACAAAATAAATATTTCTGATGGTCTCTGGGGGACAGAATTGCTAATTTCTACTTTTCTCAACTATTTTAGTATTTTTCAAGGGCCATTTAAAAAAAGCTATTTTAATTTTGGAAAACACTTTTTTAAAAAGGTGGAGAACTGTAAATATTAAACATTCCCTGAACCTCTCCTAAGGAAAAACAAATTAGAAATGATCATCCAGCCGGGCTCGGTGGCTCAGCCTGTAATCCCACGCTTTGGGAGGCCGAGGTGGGTGAATTGCCTGAGCCCATGGGTTCAAGACCCGCCTGGGCAACTTGGCGAGACCTCATCTCGACAATAAACAAAAAATTAGCTGGGCATGGTAGCGTACGCCTGTAGTTCCAGCTACTTGGAAGGCTGAGGTGGAAGGATCGCCGGAGCCCAGCAGGTCGAGGCTGGGAGCTGCCACTGCACTCCAGTCTGGGCGACAGAGTGAGACTCCAACTCAAAAAACAAAAACAAAAAAGAAATGATCATCAAATACCAAACACTTCTAAGAAAAGAAAAATACACGTCTTGTTCCTGTACCCTGATGATATCATTATGTAACCATTTCTTCTTAATTTCTTTAGAAATTTCTTTTCTAAAAGCTTTGGCTTTTGACATTCTCTTTTTAGAAGAGGATAACACCGTTTGCCCTAACAGCTCCCTAATCATATTCCTGTGTCAATATTTTTTGTTTGTTCTGAAAATTTGAGAGAGGATATAAACGCACTATATATATATCCTATGCCGTATGTGCTCAGAGTGATGTCATATCACCAAAAAAAAGTAAAGAATGAAAGTCAAACAGAAAAAAATTTAGGTTTTCTGTAACACTCTGTAGTTTGCCATCACTGAATTTACCAGTAAACTATGAATCTATTTTGATTTATGCTTTTCAAGATCGTATAGAATTTGTGTGTGGTGTGCTTTGAGATAGGACATCTAACAAGAAAGATACTGGTTGGTATTTGGTCTTGGGCCTGTAGGTTATCCCATAGATTATCCCATATTCAGTGTCTGGTCCCTGCAGGGGTTGGCTGCATAGACATGGCTGTTACGCTTCCCCAGTGGGTGTACAAGGTTCTGAGTCAGAGGACAAGAGCTCTGAACTCAACTCGTGTTCATGACACTTACATCTATCTGGTTTAATTTATCCTCATTATAAAATTAATACTAGTGCACAAATGCAGTTTCTTCCCATTTAAATGACAGCTGGTATACCCAACGTTGTAGTATGCAGTTCTTCAAAGGAGTGCTGTGAACCTTGGGGACTCTAACATATTTTATAGTACTCGCAATGTTTTAACAAGAATTGGTTTTCTCTTATAGGAATATTCCTGCTATAAAAGAAATAAGATAGATTATCAAAATAGGTTCCAAAGGGTTGTCTTTGGAAATTCTACCTTTTAAAATATCTCTTTTAAAACTTTTTTTTTCCATGAGCCAGATTGCCTTTTAGAAAAAGCATTTTGTGCTTTGGTAAAAAACCAAGAGATGAAAGCAGTGAAGCCTGTGCTGCCGAATTCCACCTTTCAGTTGTATGTGGAGTGCTGGGCATGATGAGTTGGGAAGGGACCAATTAAGTCAAAAACTCTTTTCCTGATCTAGAGGCGTTTCCAGTATGAAATAGACAAAGCCATAGATCTATTCAAACATACATGAGAGAAGAATGTCCTAAGGACCGTGATGAGGGGTGAGCCGCGTCTTCAACTCTCTGAGCAGCAAATATTGATGGATGAGCAAGGAAGCACACATGACTGTCAGGCCCCTCCTCTCTTATATATCCCAGCCATAGAAGATGTGTATGTGGGGGGGGGGATGTTTAATCCACATGGCCCTTCCATCCCTGTTCAAACCCCATCACCACCTCTGCCATGGGAGGACAACTTCAAATCCCCAAATCTCCAAGCCTGTGTGATCCTATGGATGCTTCTGATGTAGCTCCTTGCCCGCCTCTCACTTCCCTACCCCCCAAAAACTGCCTTGAGAACCACAAAACGACAGGTTTATAGCTATGGGAAAGAAAGTAAAGGCATAGGTAAAAAAGGGCTCAGTACACCAGAGTGTGAGTTCTAGTGGCAGAGTTTTGGAAACTGATCATGGCTAGCAAGATGAACGTCCCTCTGCAGAGGTATGGTAGCCTGCACACCTATCCCCGGGTGGCACCAGGCATGCCCAGAACATGAGTGCCTTGTAGAAGGACACTATATGCATCTTCCTTCTACATTCTTATTTTAAAACCACTTCCATTATGGAAGTTTTCCAACATAGAACGTAAAGAGAATATGACGGTGAACCTCCAGAGACATACCAGCCTGCTGCAACAATCATTGATGCAATGGCCAGTCTTGTGCAACCACACCTCACTTGCTGGATTATTTCAAAGCAAGTTCCAGAGATCCTGCTATATCATTTAGAGTCATCAAATGATAAAGACTTTTTTACTATACATAACAAAGGCATCTTTATCATTGCTAAAATATATTATAATTTATTGTTATTTTTTTCCTTTTTTAAACTTTTTTATTTTAAAGATGTGGGGTACAATTCAGGATTAAATATACACATTTTCATTATGCAGGTACCCTTGTTGATGAGATGTGCCCCTCCCTCACGGCAGAACCCCACTACTGCCAATGCCACCCCCCACTCCCAAACCCTCAGGCCATTTCCCACTTCTGACAATCCTTTTCTTATAGTATTATGATAATTTTTCAAGGTCCACTTATGAGTGAGAACATGTGATACTCAGTTCTTTGTTTCTGTGATAGATCACTCAGTATTATAGACTCTAAGTTCATCCAAGTCACTGTGAAGTTGATAATTTTGTCCCTCTTAATATTATCAAGTATTGAGTCATTGTTTAAATTTTTTATTGTGGCATAATAGTCTTTCTATCCGAAGGTTTGATCTGACTACAGGATTTTTTTTTTTCTAGGAATCTCCAAAAGCAGTGTTATGAGCTTTTATTAGAAAGCACACAGTGTTCTTTGTCTACCCCCCATGGGGCCAGCAGCCATTCATGATTATTGCCTACGTGTTTAATTTCATTTGAGTTATACCCTTTTTGTATTCCAACAATTTCATCTTTCCTTTTAAATTTATTAGCTGGAATATTTTTACTGAAAAAAAAATTTCTTTCATCAACTATTTGGTCACTCTGGAATACAATTCATGGATTATAGGTAGGTTAAATGCTTGATATTTTTCCAGTTTTAAGTATGATGAATTATTTTTCTAACATCCTCTAAAGGTGACCATTGAGGGCTTTGGGTTTTTTTGGGTTTTTTTAAAATATCTTATTTAAAAAAACTCATTTGGATAGCATGATTGATATTAATAATATATTTGGAAAATTCTGACCAACAAACAAAAAAGAAAAAAGTCTAACTTGAGGCCTGATGTATCTGCCCTTGTTCTCTTCACTGGTCACACCAACCAGATGATTACCCAGAAGGCCCTTCTCTTAGGTCCAGGATCCTCAGCTAGCTGAGCAGGTTGTCTGCACTGATTTGACCAGCAGAGGGAGGACAGCCCACTCCTCACATTGGGATGGACCTAGGGCCAGGTGAAAAAGAAGGCTCCCCAGCCACCACTTCCTAAAATGAAAGAAGAGCCTACCAAGTTGAGCTTTGCGTCTAGGAACACACATGCCACATCTGACTCTAGCAGCAGACACTGAGCCCAATTACACAAGAAGCACCAAAATAACAGTCATATTTTAGAAAGCAATTACCTCTGCAAATACATACTACCCTATTGAGATGAGTCCTAATAATGAGGAATGATGGATATAATTGCCACAGTGTGAGTGCAAAAGTTACTTGACAATTATGAGAGTGTTTTGTGGGAGACTTAGGGAAGTATAAATGCCCCACCCCCTATGTTTCACTCGGGGAAGGACACAGGTGCCAGTCAACTGACTGATGACAAACTGGAGCAAAGAGGGATGCATGATGATGGTGATGACTGGTGGAATCTGCTTAGGTCACAGGGTGCTCTTTGAAGCCACAGGGAGGCCAGAGAGAGCAGCTTGACCTGACAGACCAGTGGAATGACTGTGGGAGAGAAAGACAGTGTGGTATCATCAGATATCTAGGTGTCTGCTGGGACATTTAACATTAAATCAAATTAAAACCAGATGATGAGAAAGCTATATAATCTATGCCTCTGGTTAAGCACAACCTGAGAATTTTCAATAGCAACCTCTTTTTAAATAGGAGGTTATTCCTAGTATCTGTTGTAAATCTCAACGCCACAAACAGCAACTTAAACATTTACATACAAGCAGAAAGAAGAAAGTAATTATCACCCAAAGTTCCACTGCTGAGTAAAAATCACCATCAGTCTTGTGACATGTTGTTTTCCAATTTTCTTCCAATGCATATATAATTATTTCACCAAAGCAGGATCATGATACATGTGTTGGTTCATAACCTGATGTCTTTATGTTACACTAGACCATAAATACCTGTTCATATAATTAGTTATCTACAGTGTCGTTCTAATGGCTGCATTACATTTTGTCCCTGGCCTTTATATGTTGGAGTACCTAGCATTCAGACCTTGGACCTCCTCTCTAACCTGCTGTCTCCCTGCATGACCTCATCTCATTTCATGGCTTCAAATAGCATCTCTACACAGCTAACTCCTAAATGTGAACACCTCCATCTTGGACCTCTGTTGAGCTCCAGGCCCATGTATCTAACAGTCTACTCTACACTTGCATGGATAATAGATATCTGAAATTTAATACTTCCAAAACTGAGCACCTGATACTCCCCACCTACCCCTGCCCCCCACCCAAACCACCTTTGCCCACAGTCCTCCCTCCACCAGTGATGATTCTAGCCTTCCAAATTGTTCAGGCCTAGAACCTTGCAGTCATCTGGACTATCCTCTTTGTCTCACACCCATATGCAAACTATGGGCAAATTCGGTTGATCTGTCTTCAAAACATATCCAGACCAGTTCTCATACCCTCCCTATTATATCCCGGTCCAAGTCACCAGTTCCTCTTACTTGGACTATGACCATAGCTTCCTAACTGGCTCCCGGACTCCATCCTTGCTCCCTTCAGACTATGGCAACACGGCAGCTGATTGAATTTGTCAAAAAACTAAACCAGATGAGATGACTCCCTGCTTAAAATCCTTCAGTAGCATCCCATCTTATTAGTAGTAACAGTGTAAATGTTTGCAAATAGTTTAAATGGTCCTCTGTGCTGGAACGAGGTGTAGGGGCCTCCCTGCATACAGTTCCACTCTCTATGGTCCACTCTGCCCCATGCCCACTGGCCTCCCCAACATTCTTTCAATGCACGTTCTCTCCTCTAGACACGCATGCTTGCTGTGCCTTCTGTCTAGAACATAGAGCCAAGCCTATCTGTCCTCTCTCACTTCCTTCAGGTGACACCTCACTGAAAAGTTACTCATAAACACCTTTATAAGATAGAGAATAGCTCTCCAACATTCCTCATCACCGCTGTATTATTTTTCATAGTGATTATTTATTAGTGTTTGACATTCTTTATTTAGTTATTTGTTATCTGCTTCCCACCTAGAAAATAAGTCTCATGAGGGCAGGCACTTTCCTGTTTTGTTCCCTGCAATATGTACCATACATAAAACAGTGCATGGCAATCAATATTGATTGAGAGAATAAATCTGAATTGCCTTAAGTATATCCATAGAACAGCTCATTTTTCTCCAATATATATACCCTTGGTTTTCTCTTCTTAATTAAAAACTGCAGTATGGAAAATGGTGAATAGTAAAAAACATGGCAAGTGAGTTCTTTTACTTTGTATTTTGCTCAGATAACTGTTGATGAATAACATGGTTAATGGTAGACTGGACAATAATGTGAGGCATGTATAGAAAAGCCCCTTCTCCTAAATGAAATGCATTTGCTGTGCATTCATTTTCTCATGCATCTAAAGTGACCAAGGGCATCTGCACGTGCCGTCCTCATGTTCATTTCCACTGCATAGAATGTGGATGGTAGACCAGAGTTAGACATCTTTCTTGCTGGTAGACCAGAGTTAGACATCTGTTTTGCAAGATAGACCAGCTGCATCTGTGCTAAAGCCCACTGAGTCAGCCATAAAACCTGACGTGTAAAAAGGAATCCATGTGCTGGCCCTCACTAGTGCCGCAGGGCTTCAGCACCCTTTGTGCCAGCTGCTCGGCACGATTATTACCCTACCTCTCTCCCTGAGGTTCTCAAAATCCCAGCCTTCTGAGTCCACATCAGTTTGTTGATGCTGATTCTTAGGCCAATTTCATTTCCCTCCCACCTCATTTATTTATTTATTTGTTTGTTTCCTTCCTTTTTTTTGATGGTTCTCTATGTATTTCTATCCTCTACAGTTTCTTTCATTAGTGTTTTGTCATTTTCTTTGTAGAGATCTCTCATCTCCTTGGTTAAATCTATTTCTGAATATTTTGTTTTGTAGCTGTTCAAATGGGATTGCCTTCTTGGTATGGTTTTCAGCTTGATTGTAATTGGTGTATAAAAGTGCAGTTTGTTTTTTTCTTTTTGTTGTTTAGAGTTGTGGGGCACAAGTGAAGATATAACATAAGCAAGTTGCTTGTAGGTGAAGTTTGGACTTCTAGCTGGCTCTCTCTCCCCCTGCTAGTGGACCAGGTTTTCTACATACCTGTCTCCCTCCTTCCTCCCTTCCTCCCTTAGCAGTGTCCAGCATCTGCTAATCCACTCGTGTGACCAGTGATCAGTGCCCACTTGTGAGTGAGAACATGTGGTATTCGGCCTTTTGTTTCTATGATAGCTCACTTAGTATGATGGCCTCCAGCTGCATCCATGTTGCCCTAAAGGCCATGATTTTGTCCTTTTTTATGACTACATAATATTCCTTAATGAATATGGACAACATTTTTTTTCTAGTCCACTTTCAGTGGGCCTCTGGGTTGGTTCTATGTTGTTACTGTTGTGAATAGTCCTGCAATAAGCACATGCGTGCAAAAGATTTGTGTTCCCCTGGGTGTATTCCCATAAGAGGGATTGCTGGATCATATGGAAACTCAATTTTTAATTATTTGAGAAATTGCCACACTGATTTCCACAGAGGTTGGTCTATCTTACATTCCCACCGGCAGTGAAGAAATGTTCCCTTTTCTCTGCAGTCATGCCACCTGTTGTGTTTTGACTTATTAATGATGGCAATCCTTACCAGGACTAGGTGGTATCTCATTGTAATTTTGATTTGCATTTCTCTGATGATTAGTGAGGCTGAGTATTTTTTCATGTGTTTGTTGGCTGCATGTGTCTTCTTTTGAGAGGTGTCTGTTCATGTCATTTGTCCACTTTTTAATGGGTGTTTTTTTCCTTTCAATTCGGTTGAGTTCCTTTTAGATCCTGGATGTTAGGTCTTTGTCAGATGCATAGTTTGCAAATCTTTTTTTCCCCATTCTGTGCATCCCCTCCCCCATCCCCCTCTGCCTTTTTTTCAATTCTGTTTTCCTGATGGCAAAGGCACACTTTTCACATTGTTCACAAGTTAGACTTTATCTTCAATTGTCCAATGGCTCAGCCCTCAGCCTGGTGCAATGTTTGCCATTTTCTTACCATCTTCCATCCTAACATAAGAGTTCTGTTTTCAGATTTCAGGGACCTAATCTCACTCAATGCTTCCAAAAAAAACTCTTTATGGTTTTGTACTTTTTATACATGGTAGTTAATTGGCATTTGTAAAACCACCAAATACCCAAACACGAACAAAGCAAATACAATGGAGACCAACAATTTGTGACCTTAGATCAAAATGATAGCACAAAAATACTAAAATAACTGCTTGGCTGAGGTGAAAGGTGACAGGGGTTTTTCAGGAGAATAGATTTATTTGTGCTAAGGAGCAAAGAAGCATAAAAGTTCTTAAAGTAGAAACTGATACAGACTCATAGAGGATCTTCTGGAAGCACAATTACAGAGGGATTCAAGTTTTTACTGGAGTAATCTTCAGCTTTGAAACACTGATATAACTGCATCTATTAGTTTTCTAGTTGATAAGTGCTTGCTTAAAATAAATAGTCAATTTGAATTTCTTATGAAAGTATACAAGACAAAAGATTGGATGTAGCTGTCTTGAGGTGCTTATTCTAAGGTCATGGTGCAGCCATCCAAGCAGCCCACAAAGACTGAACCTCCCCAGTCTGAGCTAGCCTGTGGGTGTGGTGACAGAAAACTTGCTAAATCTCTTCTCAGGACCTCACAGTCCCCATGTTTTAAAGGTGCATGGTTGAATGCTTGTGAATGCTGCATTTCAAAATATGAATAGCAAATTTGCACTCATTGGTATAAGTCTGTGACAGATGAGAATGACTTAGATTACTCATTTGAGCTAATTAAAATAAAGAATGATTACTAATTTTCATGTGGAAAAATGCAAAGATCTGGGCAATCAAGCCATAGCATAATTAACAACATAGCCAGAGTTATATAAGTTATTTATTTTTATTTCTTTATTTGTCCCATCATAGAAGCTACTATTTGTCCTTTAAATTGGAGTTTTGGGTTTATTTTTATTTATCTCATCTCTTTCAAATGTATCTCATACCAGCATATTAACTCTCAATATCTGAACGGTATAAAGGTAGAGATGGTTCTCAGTGGTGATGCTTTGAGTGCTTACCAAATTGCTGGGTTTTTTTTTTTTTCAGATTTCAAAATATGCCTTTCAGTAATGAGTGCAGTAATGCTTACACTAAGATGAATAAAAGAGACAAAATGCATAGCACTAAAGTAACAAGGGAAATGACTGAAATAAATTTTAAATACAAATAAAGTACCATTAAGTACTTGTAAACATATCAATTCTTTTCTCTCTCCCTCTTCCATTCCAATCTATCCCCAACCCCTCTCTCCACCTCATCTTGGAAGAATTTTTAGGAACTCCTCAATTTAAGGAATTGTGTCAATTCCTAAAGCCCAATGATTTTTACTTAATAATTATTTGGATGTGATTTATTTTCCCAAACTTAGTAGTGCCTAAGTATGTCCCAAGGGAGTCTAGTTTAAAGAACACATTCTCCAGCAAAGTGTGAGCTACAAATATAAATATCCTTACATGTCTATACATTGTTTGGAACTCAGAATTCTTTTCCTAAAGAAACCTTATTAACCATAATAATTAGGTGCCTAGCTGTTCTGCTAAGCCCTATTTAACCAAGCTTTATATGATAGGATGTATCTATTCTGGTCTCCTTTTTGGTTGGATCCACTTGGGAATTACAGTCATACATTAACTTGACGTTGACATGCTCATTCAGGTAAACCAGCCACCATAATCTATGGAAAAACACATTTGTTAAAGGGAGCACAAAATCTCACCACCACTACTTCTTCCCTATCCCTTCTCTGGTTTCAACTAAGGATGAGCTTCTGGGAGCAACAGGGAAAAGGCAGTGGTGGGTTAGGATCCCTTTTCATTCAGAAAGCCTCTTACCCCCAGTGGTCACCAAGTGTTGACCATCCAAATTAAATTTGTAAGCTGACAGATGCTGGCTGATGAAAACATCTGCCCTTTAGAAATTTGTCATCAAAGCTATTCAAGATATAGGTCAATAACAAAAGAAGAACTTTATGAAATTCAAAGATGGAAGCAAAGTGTCAAGAATATACACACAATGTAGGATTTTAAAATTGCTTTGACATCATAGCAACACTGAGAAATAAGAAAATGTTAAGTGTTTTCGTTTTCTTGTTACTGCATTTTCTACCTTGTCCAAATGACCACAGAAAATCTGTGGCAGAGAAGCAGTGATTAGATCTACTGCCATAAGCAACACCAGCATGTAGACAGTCTTGGGGTATCACGGAAAGGGAAGGTCAAGGGAGGGCCAGGGGATATCTGGGCCCACGTGGTTTTGGCAGCTCTTTTAGGGCGGGAAACTGATTAGAACTGGACAGATTTGTGACATAGTAGTTGGGGTTGGTGGGCACAGTGAGACCAGGTCCTCAGGGAGCCTTGATAAGGAAACTTGTCTGATACGGGGGCTGTGGCCCAGGTGAGCCATCTGTGTTCCCATTATGAGAGATGGCTACTTAGATGAGCAAACTGTCAGGTTAAATTATTTCTTCAAACAAACAGTGAAGTTATTTATTGCTTTACAAGCTTATCTTCCAGGGCAGGATTTTTCTGGAACAAATAATTAGGTCTCGGTGGTGTCAGTTCTCAGCCCCAATAGTTCAGCTCTGTGTATGCAGGTGCTTTCTGTTCTCATCTGCAACCCAACATCTGTTTGGTTTACCCAACACTCAGGGCTTTGGCCTGTTTGATTCCATTTCCTCCTCCTCCTCTTTAAAAAAAAAAAATATTTTAGACCTCCTTTGTTGCTCTCTGCTCACTTGGCTCTTTCTACATCTAGGTGGTCTGTTGACATACATTTTATTTCTTCTACAGGCTCCCTGCCTGACTCATTTATGCTTTCTCTGGTAGCCCCTTGCTATATGCATAGTAGACATACACTAGAAAGTTGTTTGATAAAGAATGAATAAATAGTTGGTTGGAATTCACTCCTGCCAATAATAATAATAATATTTGTTATCATTTGTAAGATTGAATGTTTCTGATTGTGTCTCATTATTGATGAGACTGATTCTTCTGCAATCCCACATCAGAAGACAGATCACCTTGTAGACCCTAGGGGTTGACCCAACAGGGGCACTGGAATTAATACAGCAGCTGCAATAAACCAGAAAATATCCATCTGCATGAATTTTGATCTAAATTATGAAGTCACAAACATCTGAGCTTAATATACTCTATTTTGAGCTCCTAGAAGAGACTTTGTGTGTTTCTTGGAGAGTAACTGCTTCATCTACAAGTGAGAAATTGAACAAATAATATTTCATGGCTTGTTTCAGCTTATTCTGAAAGCTGCAAAATCTACAAATTTTCATGCTATCCTACTCGGATAAGCTATGCCTATTAATATACTGGTTATATTAGAAGGTATTCCTTCTTCAAACTACATTCACGCTCATATATGTTTATAAACTCAGGCCTATAAGCTATTGAATTTTTTTTTTTTTTTTTTTTTTTTTTTGAGTTGGAGTCTCACTCTCGCCCAGACTGGAGTGCAGTGGCCGCTCCCGGCCACCGCAGCCTCGACCTGCTGGGCTCCGGTGATCCTTCCACCTCAGCCTTCCAAGTATCCAGAATTACAGGCATGCGCTACCACGCCCGTCTGATTTTTTCATTTATTGTAGAGATGAGGTCTCGCTGCCCAGGCGGGTCTTGAACCCGCGGGCTCAGGCAATCCGCTTACCTCAGCCTCCCAAAGGCGCGGGATTGCAGGCTGAGCCACCGAGCCCGGCTAGCTATTGAATTTTTATTCATTTTTTTCCCAAGGTTATCTTTAGATATACTTCAAAGCTTTCATGTAGAATTTTTTATTATGAAACGTTACATTCAGATGGATATAGAAAATAGCATATTAAATGCCCATGTACTTACTACCCAGCTTTGCTAACCCATTCAGGTAAATTAATTTTTCTCTGCCTCTATTTCATCATCTTTAAAATGGGAATAATAATAGTTCCTACTTCATGGGGTTGTTGTGAGAATTGAATGAATTTTATGTAAAACATTGGGCACTTTGTACATAGTAAGTATTATAGACGTGTTAGCTTTTATTTTTAACAATTATTAGAATACACTTAAAAGACAGATTTGAATCCCCACCCCCACCCCCCACTGCATAGTCCTGTTTCTCTGTCTCCTTCCCTTGAATTGCATACACCTGAGTGGTGTTTATCATTTACATGCATTATTTTATAGTCTTAGTACATTTGTATGTCTCCATATTGGTTAGCAGATTTTCTAAACTTTATATAAATGATATTGCACTGTGCATTCACTACAGCCACATTTTTCTTTCTCGAATTCATGGTTTTGAGATGTATCTATTTCGGTATTACTTCACTTTAGCTAACTCACATGCAAGCTCTGATGAGGGATTCTTGTCTGTTTTTATTTTGTCACTGATGTGCCCTAACAGTGCCTGTCATAAAGTAGATGCTCAGTGGGTAATATTTTGTCCTTCTCCCATTGATGGTCATTTCAGCTGTTTCCTTTTGTTGTTGCTCTTATTACAAGCAGTGTTGTGGTAAATATTCTTGGGCATTTCTCCTCATATAACTGTGCAAGTTTCTCTATAATATATACCTACAAGTAAATTGTTAGGTGAAAGCTAAATATTATATCGTCAAGATTCTTTTTAAATGGTTTAGGATATCTCGGGGCCCATCAAATGCTGGCTATTGAAAAGGAATGCATTAATAATTCTTTGTAGACATAAATAAAAAAAACTTATCAGCAGAGAGACATTATTAAAATAAGCTTGGCTTTGTGTATCAAAGTGATAATGCTTTGAATTTGGCTCTGTAAAGTCCTACTGCTGACTTTGAAAGCAATTGCTCGGACAAGATGCTCTAGTGAATTTTCCATGGATGTTATTAACGCCTGGTTCTTAGACTAATTCAGAAATGACTGCTTCAGCAAAGTGCATGGAGACCCTAATCAACCTGGCTTAGCTAGAGTGCCAAGGAGCCCATCAAATCCATTCATCGCTGTGGCCCAGCCTATAGCGGTGGCCCACCCTGTCCGGCTTGTACTCAGAGGTCATTGCTCAGTCTTGCTGCATTGTCTTTGATCACACTGAATCATCATTTATTTTTGATGCCATTTCATCATTAGTCAGTTTCCTTTTCTAAGTTGTACTTAGGGGAGAAATAGAAGGTTTCTGTAATTGTCAAGCCTACATTAGGGATTCTAAGCTATAGCCAAGAGAGAAATTAATCCTCAAAGCATTTCACACCAAACAGCAGCAATCTGCAAATTGCAGATTATTTGTGTCATGTGGCCAGTGCTAGCAGCACATCAGAGAGCTGAATCCATTTCAATTTTTATCCCAAGCCTGGGTGCTCACGGTTTTCCATTGAACCCAAAGGATATCACAATTGTCCCTGTGATGATTTGCAAGGAAATTAAAAGAAAAAATAGTGATTGAGGACTCATGTGGTTTTTAATGCCTCTCAATGGAATATATTTTCCAAATGAGTTTTCCCTATGTTACAGCATGGTTACTAGGAAAATTCAATAAAAGCTTTCTGAAAAAGTTGTAGTTCAAAGGTTTTCTTTTTGTTTGGGGATTTTTAAAAATAACAATCAGTGACTTTGTGGAAGTGATCCACAACTTTGTAACGTATTTTCATTGAGGAGATTTCAAAATAGATTATAAAATAATCATCATGGTATAACAGCAGAATGAAAGTCAACATTGATTATTATTATTATTGATTATTGATATTAACTGAAATTAAAGGCCCAGTTTCAAAGTTATCCTTCAAAAAATAAGATTCAGTTCTCTCTTCATATCCTTTTTTTTTTAGATTATAAAACAGAGTTTATTTTAAAACTAAATTAGAGAGAGAATATTCACCTAAAGATCGTGGAGGGAGCCAAACATTAAGAAAACATGGCCTGGTCATAGCTCAAAGCTATGGCCACCCATAGCTTAGCAAGGTAATGACCCCTTCATATCCTTTTTTAACGAATTGTCTTATTCATTTTGAATACCAAACAGGCAATTTATTTTTATTTTTATGATTTGCTCAGATTTTCAGGAACCATATGCAAGTGGAGAGCAAAGCGCTTGATAACAGGGAAAACATCACAGAGGCACACGAATCTCTGAGCATAGCATCAGGACAGTACAGCTCAAGATAAAATTCTAGGTCAGATTATCCAGGAAGAAAGAACAGGCTTTATAAGTTGAGTCCAGGACAAGGAAGGAGGGAAAGATGGTGGGAGAAGAGCAGACCTTCATGGAGGAAGACAGCGTGACATTCACAGATAAAACACCCCACCCAATTTCTGGGTCTTATGATTCCTCGAGCAGAGGATATTTTCCATATTAAAAAGGACAGAAAAACAATTTATGGAAGAGCTTGTGCTTAAGAAAAGTGAGGACAGTATAGGGCACATACAAATAGTTTACGTGCTTGTATATCTTCAAACACTTCTCTGGATAGCCTCAGAGTCACTGCCAGGAATTGTTGAGATACCCTAGATGAGGAGATCAGAGTTCAGAGTTCTGGAGATGTTTTTTTTCTTTTCAAAATGAGGAAAGATGTAATCTGAAAAAATGGGAAAGCAAGAGTTTGGTATCAGCTTCAGTCATTAACCACCAAAAGAAAAAATAATAATAATGTGAGCACTTGTAAAGGAATATGGAATTACTTTGAGTCAACATGGGTTTCCCCAAAATGAATGCAGAAGAGCTCACTTGTAAGGAAGATGATACTTCGAAGGGCTTGGAAAGATTGGATATGGTTCCATGACTCAAATCTAAAGCTAGTACTGTATTCTTTATTTGCCTGGTCCTTTTTTTTCCTCCCTGCCAGCTCCACTCCTCCACTAACTTCTTCCTTTCTCCCTGCACTAATGCATGCTGTATGCCTGTCTTGCAACGCTAGTTTTGCTATTTTTAAGCTCTGTCTTCACACTAAGTTTATATCTGTCCATTTCCACACTGATGTTCCTGTGATGAGCACAGTTTACACATACCCCTCCCTGGCCTTCCTAAATATCTTGAACCCTTACAACTCTTCTGTTCTAACTAGATGCTACATATATCCTTGTTTGTTATATTTTATTGCACCTACCAGGTGTTTCAAGTAATTATCTAGTCTTCTGTTAAAGATGTTTACATTTGAGCTATCATTAACATCAATCCTTTTACTTATATCTTAGAGAATGCAAGAATACAAATTCTAAAGATAAGCTAATTTTAAATTCTGTTTCTCATTTTGCCTAAAATTAAAATGAGTCAAAGCCATTTTTCTCAAATTTGAGTGACATAAAAGACCACTTATAAAGAAAAAAATCCTGTAAATCATGGAAGGTTGAATTTTTTTAGATAATGTTTCTTAAATATGCCTTGATATAAACCAAGATATAAATATGTTATACATGTACCGCAAGGAGTCTCAAGTAAAAACTTATAAATGAAATTTAACTGAAAGTACAAAACCAAAATATCCAGATTAACTCTGTGAATTTAATATGGCAGATGCTGTCATTTTTCTGACACTAAACCAACTTTTGGGATCCAAACAGAGCCATGACTAGTTGACCCTGGTCCTTCTCAGCATGCCTGGGACCCTAAGCTTCAGGCTGCCTCTGTTTCTTCACCACCTCCCCCTGGAACTCTCTCCCTCATACATGTGGTCACAGACCATGAGACATTGCTTGCTGGGGACACACTCTTGCATTCTATCTGCTGCTGTTCTTTTCTCATTCATTTCAGAAAACTGAAATATAATGACTTCCTACCAAAGAGCTCTCAAGCACAGGAACTAACCTGAGACTGAATTTGTATAGCAGGTTTGGGTAGAGTTGCCACCCATCAAATGATCCAAAATATACCTTTATTAATTGTTTAGATAATCGTCGGAATAGTAGCCTCAAAATCAGCAACTTCTCAAAAAGAACCTTTAGTCTGCAAGTCTTTGTGGCCTCCAGTAGGGGAAACACTCATGTCAAGTATCTGTTTTTCATTTGGGGGATCTGGCTTTCTTCCTCTACAGTATCAGATGTGCCTGTGGTGAATAATTTATTAGGTTTTCCAGCAAAATACTCACCTCAGGATTTTCTTTCTTTTTTTTTTTCTTGAACTATTCGTAAGATGGTGACATCACCTGTTTATATTTTTGTTTAAATTTTGTTACATTTTTTAAAACCTTTTTTACTGCCTCAGTAAACATTTATGAACCACTTTCTCAAAGTATGAAAAGTTATATAACACAGACTGAAACTATGTTCCAGCACTTTACATGACCTCATAATTTCAGAAATGGAGCTAGCCCAGCATGTTAGTCAGGGTTCGCCACAGAAATAGAACCAATAGGATATATAGAGAGATATCTAGAGGAGGAGATTTATTAGGGGAAACTGGGTCACACGATTATGGAGGCCAAGAAGTCTTACAATTGACCCCTCTCTTCCTTTTGTTTTATTCAGGCCTTCGATCCCCTCAGTGAATTGGATGATGCCTACCCACACGTTGGTGAGGGTCGATCAACTTTACTTAGCCTAGTAATTCAGATGCTAAGATCTTCTGGAAACACCCTCATAGACACACCCAGAAATAGTATTTCACCCAATATCTGGGCATCCCTTAACCCAATGAAGTTGACACATAAAATTAATCACTGCATCCAGTCAAATTCCTCTCTAAAATATCCTACTTAAGTATTCATTTAGTCTTCTGTTTAAAAGTCTCCTGTTACAAGTTTATAAGGCAATTTATTTCATTTTTCTGTTGGTTTGACTTCTACCTTATAGAACAATGCACAAATCTCATCTCTCTTGCAAAGGACAGCATCTTCACCTGTGTGAAGATAAGTTTTAGCATTCCTCAGTGCACCATCCTCCAGACAAACGCCCTCAGTGCTTCTGGCAATTCTTTCATCTCATACTGAGCAATATGAGAAATGACTCTATAATTTATTTGATATGTTCTGCATATGATCCAATGTCCTTAACAGACACTTCAACAGATTGTGTAATCCATAGGTCTCATCCCAACGATACAGGTTTTTATATCAATTTTGTTTCCAGAGTTAATAGTATAAATAACTATAGCCTAATACTGAGAAATAATTCATGCAACATATTTTAGATAATACTAAGCATGCAGTGGCCTAAATTGTACATATATGTGTATATATGTGTGTATATATCTATACACACACACACACGTAAACAGGGGGTGTCAGGGGTTAGGGACACCAAGCTCCTTCCCCCTCTGCAATAAAAAAAAATCTATGTTTAATTTTTGAACCTTCAAAAACTTAACTACAAATAGCCTACCACTGACCGGAAGCCTTATTGATAACATAGTTGATTAACACACATTTTGTATGTCCTACGTATTATATACTGTATTCTTATAATAAAGTAAGCTAGTGAAAAGAGAATGTTATTAAGAAAAGTATAAGGAAAGGAAAATATATGTATTATTCACAAGTGGAAGTGGATCGTCATAAAGGTCTTCCTTCTCATCGTCTTCCTGTGGACAGGCTCAGGAGGAAGAGGAAGAGAAGGAGTTAGTCTTGCTTTCTCGGGGGTGGCAGAGGTGGAAATGGACCCATACTTCCCAAACCCATGTTGTTCAAGAGTCACCTGAATATATAATGTTTATATATTTTGCATGTTATGTATAAATTATTATTATATCTATATTTAGGCCAATATATCTATAAATTATATATTATTTATTTACTTATTTTATTTTACAACTGAAGAAAGGAAATGTGAAAGCCTGAGAGACTGGGATTGATTGGGTAGAACAAGAAAGTTGTGGGCTCCAGGATCGCTAAAGCCTTCCCTCTGGATCCTTCTATAAGACACCCTTTCCAAATTCTATTGCAGGGTCTTATGGGTCTTGACTAAAGCATCTTGACGAAACCAGACATGGTACTAAACTTCAGCTGAATCCTATGAAGACAGTATGCCTTCCTAGGACTGCCCTCGTTCCATTTTTAATTCCTGATGGGCAGGACACTGGCTTTGAGGATGAGGAAGCAGCATGTGATTAAGAGCCTATGGTCACCAAATCTCCTACTCTGGCCCCACAAATCCTGGCTCTATATTAGGGACAAGTGACATACCAGATATGTTTCTAAGGACCAGAAGTGATGTGACATTGTAAGGTCCTGCAAAAGTCAGATTATAATCAAGAGGGGAGGAAAGACTTGGCCAGGGTCACACTCAACTCGTTCCTAGAGTTACAGTTGGAGGCCAGGCAATGGTCAGAGCTTGTGTGAAGGTCTGGCTTTTCCATGATTAGTTAGACGTGTTTGTAGGTTCACACCTGCATCCTTCCTAATGCCAGCATTGGCCGTTGATAGTTATGACTGTATGTAAGAGCATCTCACTGCTCGGACTGAGAATGACGTGTTTGTGATTACTTCCTCTCCAACAGCTGGCTGTCCCAGTTCCTTGATTAAAGAGCTCCATCACTTCAGGATTCTGGGAGAAGAGCAGGTGAGTTAGCATCTCAAAGGATGCGTCAGACTGTCATAAAAGCTAGACGCTAATGAGACAGTTGAGGCTCTCCCTGGGGAGGAGGAGTGTGTCTCCTGACCCTTGGTGCCCTGAAATGGGGCAGAAAACCATGCTGGAGATATGTGTGAGGGTACTTTTTCCCTCTTCTATCCATCAGACCTGACAGGTTATTAATTGGTACATCTGCTATCTGCCAGTGCATTTCATCACAGGACTCGAGCCGTAAGCAGGCACTGCATAGTGGCAGATGAACAAACAAATAAATGCTGAGATGAATTATGCCTGCAGGGTCGATAGTCATAGACATGGCCGATCTGATGTCTGTGGGTAGATGCGAAACTCTTTTCAACAGATTTTTGTGCTTTGTGTGTGCTGTCTATGTTTCACGGCAGCCGCTTCCTGTTTGAAAGGAACATGTGACTTATGTACAAAGGATGGCCCATTTAAAGTAGATTATTTAAATGCTGTGTTTGTGCTCAGTGAGCTATGTCATATTTTAAATAGATGTGCTAAGTAAATAATTCAGGGTGCTAAGTATTATATATATGCACACACACATATACTTTTGACTGCCTAAAAATCCAGCTCTTAATTCTTATATGGAATTACAGATTCTGTATTAGTGTGTTAAATCTAGGTGTCAAGTTACCCATGACATACTTGCACTAAATAGTTGGCAACATGGTGTTTGACCTGACTTATACTCTGTCATTTTTGCTCCCAAAGAGTGTGTCAGCCTATCCTGATAGGCAGCATGCAAATGGAATGTACTCGTTCAGTTTTGTCAGTGAGTTTTTTGGTTTGTGTGTTTTTGTTTGGTGTGTGTATTAGGCAAAGTGCAATTGCCCATTTCCAGTGCAAGACTAAAAACAGAAAGGGGTTCATTAGGAGAAGAGAAGAAACTGGGATCATTTCCACATCTCTGAATTGGCAAGTTACAGAATTCTGCCTTGATTTTTTTCCTGTTGTGAATTTCCAGAATAGCAGACGTAATGCTTATTGAAATTTAAGCAGAAGCAGTCATCCTGCATTGCAGGTGAAAGTTGATCACTGACTCTCCCAAACATGCCTACATAAGAAGACACCTGGATCTCACAACCATTTTCCTGTGAAAGCCGGAAAGACTTCTTAAAGCAAAAATCACCGATTGTTACCCAGACATTTCTAAACAGATAATGGAGACTTCTCTTCTAACTTGTACCAACATTTGCAAATTTTGTTTTAGCGGCACTGGGTAATTAGTGGGGGGAAAAGCCAACGGTAATCACCTCTTTAGCTTTGCGTAAAAGTCAGGCCACTTTGCATTCTCCTAGAAACTTAGTTGAGCCATAATCAAAATTAGTATTACTCTGATTAGTTATGGCAACGTAGTGCATCACCGCAATATTGATCTTGATTTCCTGAAAAGCACATTTCTTTTCTTCCTTTTTTCCTTTGGCGAGTGCTTACTGAGCTCAGCTGTGTGCTGTATACTGTTCTAGTTGATCAGGACAGAGGGATGAAAAGAAAGCTCCATCAGGCTTGTATTCTAGTTGGGGAACACTATACCTTATACACATAAACACATTCATTATGTTAGATGGTTACTATTGCCATGGGAAAAAAGATAAAACAAAGAAAATAGTAAATGCTGGGTAAAGAGTGATATTTTATATAAGGTGAGCAGGTTGATAGGTGAGTAGCTGAAAAGGTGTCAGGGAAGCATCGTGGTGACATCTGGGAAAGGAGCCTCCCAGAAAGCAGACAAAGCAGGTACAGAGACTCTTAAATGACTATGTGCCTGACCCCCACAAAGTTGCCCAGAGGCCAGTGTAACTGGGGGAAGGGGAGAAGGACTGAACAAAACAAAGAAGAGGCTAGATTGCATGAGGTAGGGCCAGAATACAGTGGGAAGAAATCCAAGGAAGAGTTATGGGCTAGAAAGAAGAAAGCATTTCTAGGAAGAGGAGTGATGATCTGTGTCCTACACTCTGCAGGTAAGACAAGGATGAGAAATGGTCATCTGAATTCACAACATGGAGGTCTTGGTGACCTTGCCATAGACAGTGAGGGTGAAAGCCTGCCTGGAATGGGTTCATGTGACAGGGGAGCAGAGAAGTAGGTGATTGCAGATAAAGGCAACTTTTTAGCTTGGCAAAGGGAGAACTTAGCTGTAAAGGAAAGCAAAGAAATGAGGCAGCTGGTGGGGGGGGTGGAGATCAAGGAAATATTCTTTTTATTGTGCAAATTTGCAGTATGTCTATATGCTAGTGAGAATGATTCTGTAGCAGTATTGGGAGATTAAGGATGCAGCAGGGAGAGGGGAAAATTCAAAAGCAGTGTCCTTGGACATAGGCTTGGCCTTGGACAAGAGAGTAGGCAGTTCAACCTGGGGCAGTAGAGAAGATGGAACATGCGGACATCCATAGGAGTGTAGGATTTGGTGCCAGCCTTTCCAAAGGTTGCTGTTGGTTGTTTCTCTTTTCTTAATGACACAGGAAGCCAGGTCATCAGCTGGGAACGAAGATGGGGGAAGAGTCTTCCAGGGAAAGGAAAGGGTAATGAAATTGTCATTCAGGAGGGTGGTGAGGGAACAGACTTGGGAAATGAATGGATCTGGAGTGAGATCCAATCCCCTGGGGTGTTTTTCTGTCTCATTCAACTGTGTGGACACAGATGCAGAAAAGGCAGGGAGTTCAATTTAACCAGCACTGAGATTTTGCCGTCTAAGCAAGTGTAACAAAAATGGGAAAGAAACAAAGGGGGTACTGTGGCTCTAAGGGAGTGATTATAATGACTGACCATGAAATTTCAGCTGGACAAGCAGAAGAGTGAGATGAGAGAGAGACTGGGAGAGCTGGTAGGAGCAGTTAGTCACAGATCCCAATGGGCTCAAAGAACTTTTGGAGTCTAGGTACGCTAAGGTTTAACTGAAAGAAAAATGGGTGTTGGTAAAGAATAAAATACTTCAAATTAAGGTCATGGAGAAGGTGCATGATCAGCAATGATAAGGCCAAGGGGAGGCCCAGAACTGTTGAGTGTCTGAGTTAAGATGGAGGATGAGGTGACTGCAAAAGTCAAAGTCACGGGCTTGCGAAGTCAGGGTGTTGGGTGCATTATTCATGTATACATCGAGATCTTCCAGAATTGTGAACTGAAGATCTGAGAAATGAGGAAGAGGGAGATAGAGGGGGAAAGGGAGTATGGGGAGAGAGTAAGGGAGGGAAAGAAAAAGGGAGACAGAGGGGAGAAACAGAGGGAAAGAGAGACAGAGGGACAAAGAGGGAGAGAGTAAGAGAGAGAGAGACAGGGAGGGAGAGAGAAAGAGAGAGGAGGGTAGGGAGGGAGAAAGAGACAGAGAAAGAAAGAGGGGGGAGAGAGGGAAAGTGAGACAGAGAGAGAGGGAGAGTGGGGAAAGGGAGAGAGAGAGAGAGAGAGATGGGCGTCTTGGCAGCCAACTGCAAAAGGAGAAATAGAGCACAGTGTAGCCTGAAGGCTTGAAAATCAAAGCGCTAGGGTTTTAGAATGAGAAAGAAAAAGTGTTCTTCTTGGAACACTGCAGGGCAATGCTTGGTGGTACTAGGGTTGCAGTAGCAAAAACATTTGAGGGAAGGTAGTGTTCTCAGTGCGAGTCTGTTTCGGTTAGGGAAGAATATAAGAAAAACATTGAAAAGCAGATTGCAGCTACAGGGCAGTCGCTCTTGACTGTGAGTTTCCCAAGCATGGGGGGCAATCTCAGGAGTCTGGGCAGCTGGAAGACATGGTGGGGTAGGGAAATACAGGCCGAATGTGGGGCTTGGGGTCAGCCCAGTCAGGTGGCACATGAGTCAGCCATTCTTTGGTGATTGATCTAAACAGGACATATCAGTCAGGAACATTTATATTCTGATGATTCATGACAGGACCTAGTGGCCTCAAGACAGATGGGGACATGAGGCTCCAAAGAGGAAGCAGAGAGTTCCAGTCCCCATCAGGAGCAGGTGAAACTCAGGATCTCACTGGATGCTTGAGACAACTTTGTTACTTGATAAAATACAATTTTTATCTTAATGTATGTTATAGGCATCCTTGAACAAACTGTTTTTGTCTCTCCAATTTGGCTTTTCCTTTTGTAGAGCAACGCCCAGCCAGCCCTTCGAATTTTGGTGAATAAGTAGGATGCAAAGTAGTAAGACATAATTAATAATAAAATAATTAAAACAAATAGTTGTAAATATCATGTGCTACACTAAAACATTTCTGATTTTAAATGCTGTTTATATTTCATCAATACATGGGACCAGTAGCAGCAAGGTAGACACTAAAATAAGCATAGGCCAGGTGCGGTAATCCCAGCACTTTGGGAGGCCAGGGAAGGTTGGTTAGGCCAGGAATTTGAGACTGGCCTGAGTAACAGAGCAAGATCCCATCTCTATAAAAATAAAAAATATAGTCCAGGCACAGTGGCTCACACCTGTAAGCCCGGTACTTTGGGAAACCAAGGCAGGGAATTGCTTGAGCCCAGGAGTTCGAGACCAGCCTGGGCAACATAGTGAGACCACATCTCAAAAAAAAAAATAATAAAATTATATATATATATATATATATAATAAGTATAATGTTCACTTAGAAAACGAAGTGACAAAAGCTATACAGATACTGGTTAATAACTGAATTCAGTATTGGGTGGCAGAGATGCAATCAGATACCTAATGTCTTTGTATGTGATTACTTTCTGTTTTCATTTATCTTTAATAGGCATCTTGATTTTTGAGATTTGGATTACAAATAAAGCATTAAACACTATAAACTATTAGCTTCCTGAAATAAAAATAAAGCTTGAACACCTTGGAGTTTAAAATAATATGTTTCTTTTAGCTTCTAGGCTCCTTCTCTGATTTGTATTAATAATTCACATTCATAAAACACCTTTAAACACCTTCCCCCAAGTCTAAACAATTTGGCAAAGATATTAGAGAACATCACAGGAAAATAAATTCACTCTGAAGTTCTAGGTGAGCCCTTAAAAAAGTCAGGTGAGGTGTCTGGAGTCTTCTAGGTTTGAGGGGCTTCAGGAGCAATTGCATTTCAGAAGCACCTCCACTTATACCAGCTTCTGTCACCTGAGGTTTAACCATCAGAATTTTGAGGAAATAAACATCCATGCAGCAAAATATATTGAATACTGTTTTTATGCTATTAATGTGCTAGTATTGAATACGACAGTATGCAAGGAAGTCACAGGTGCTAATTATAATAGACGCTAAGATAGAAACAAACAGTGGTTGAGCTGTGATGACGAGTCAGCCAGGAGCCCTGAGACAAGGTTAAGAGAACACCAACTATTGAATGAACTGGCACGATGGGAGGGGGCAGAAGAGGAACCCAAGCAGACGAAAGCACATGGTCAATGGCCTCCAAGGAAGTGAAGAGCTGCTTTGTTCAAGCTGCTACATAAAACCAGGTAGCTAGAAAATAATCAGCAAGTGGGACACTGGCAAAAGATGAAAGCCATCTAGACCATGTAGACCAGGGCCAGGAGCTTGGATTTTATTCTAAGTTCAATGGGAAATTCTCAGAGGTATAAGCAGGGGCCAGGCATTCTCCAAATTACATTTTGGTAATGTCAATCTTGTTGCAATACAGAGATGATCTGGATGAGATGGCTGACAGAGGAGGTAGAAAGAAGTGAATATTCAGCAAAACAATTCATGGACTTGGCAATTGATTGGCTGTGGGTCAGGCAAATAAAAGAGTTTTACAGTTCTGTTTTATTGAGCCGAGAAAAATGGTGGCCGGTGAGAACATATGCATAGAATCTGGGGTTCAACTCTGATCCACAGTGGATATGCCTGAAGCATCAAAAGGAAATAAATCGGAATTTATACGTATGACTTGGAGCTCCGAAAAGAGGAAGATCAGAGGTCAGAAATGGAGAGATACATTTGAAGCAGATGGCATTTTAGCCCATGGGAGTTGCCACAAGGTGCTGAGAGAGAAAGGACCCTGATTGAATAAGCCCTCAGGAGCCCAGACATTTGGAAACTGGGGACAAGAATAGCAGCCAGCAAAGGAGACTAAGAAGGAACCTCAAGTTAAGAAGAAGAAAATCCAGAGCTGTGTGGTGTTGAAGAAGCCAAGAATGAGGTGTTTCCAGAGGAAGATAAGGCTATTATATTTGCATGGAATGTCAACGACACACTGAATTAAGTGAAGTCAGTAAAGTATCCTTTGCTTATGGCAACATGGCAAGGATCATGGGTGACCAGAATGAGCAGTTTTGGGAGAATGTTTAGAGGCAAGAGACAGAGTTTTATGGGATGAAGAGTGAACAGAAGGGGGAGACGGTTTCTTCTAGAAATTTGGTGTGAAGAGAAAAAGAGAAATGCAGCAGTAGCAGGAGCATTCTTTAAAGACTGAGGAGACCAGACTAGCTTTATGCTTGCTGGAGGATCCTAGAGGGATGGATTTCTCAGTGATTCTGGAGAGAGATGGGAGAACTGAAGAAGGGAAGTACTTTGGAAGTGAGAAGGGCTTGGAGTCACCACAGATGGAGGAGGTGGCCCCTCACAAGAGGAAGGTCACTTCTTTGTTGTGATGGGGGATAGAGCAGGTGAATGTAGGCACAGGTATGTTTGTAGTTGCAGTGATGGAAGGGGAGAGGTGACAGATTATGGTCCCTAGAAGGCGAACACATTTTGCCCTGCTGTGCCTTCTCTGCATAGACGAGTGCTTGAAACATAGAAGGTGCTTAGGAAAATTTTTCTGAGTAAACAGATACGTCAGTCAGGACTCTCTCTCCTCAGTACACTATGAAGTTGTCCAGGTGAAGGTAGCAGGGAGGTGAGTCCTGCCTACGTTGGTCTTAGGAAATGAAACATTGGCACAAATCCAAGTGAAAGTAATAAATATATTCTCTTTTTCTATCACAACTTTACTCATCATCTAAATTCTCCCAATTATCATAACTATTACCAACATCTGAAAAGACATGTCTTGCCCTCACTATGTAAAAACTTCTAACTCATATACTTTTATAACAAGGCTTATTTCAACCTTTTTCTTTCAATCCCTTTCTCTTGGGGGGAAGAAAAGGGAATAATGCCACCGGAGAAACATAATAAAGTCATGAGGAAGTTGTAAATGCCCATTTGAAGTTTGTGATCAGTAATTTAAGAGAAATCAACCGTGTCATTTTGTTCCACAGCATTCAGTGACAGGGGAGCATACCCAAGGTCATGTTTTCCAGACCTGGATTTTTGGCAATCAAATGAGAGGATCATGAGGATCTGTGTTCTCCAGGCAGCATTTATGGTGATGGATAATGGAATCTATGAAAGGAAGGTAGACTTGGAGATGGCCAATGGCATGGAAGGAAATGTTGAGTCAGTTAATTACAAGTTTTGGTGAAATTGAAGAGTTTAAGCAATGCTCATACTTTAGCAAGAGATTTGGAAAGGTGGGAGACGGTGGTTGGAGACAGGCATCTTTGGAATTGGGATTGAATTGATGGCACAATTTTTCAGGATGACAAGGCCTGGGAAACAGCCATAAGAATAGAAGGATGAGAAAAAGGTCACCAGGATAAGAAGAAAAAACTACAAGAATAGGTTGATGGGTGGTTTATTCATAGAGGAGTTCAAGTCCCCAGAATGATGACAAAAATAGAAGCAGAAATGAAGAAAGAGCCAGAAGCTACAGTCTTCCAGGAACAAGGTGGTATGTCCAGGAGACTGGAGACAGTAGTGAAGAGGAGAGGGCATACAGCTGAACAGCACAGATCTTAGAGGAGCACTGGGTTTTGTGAGGGAGAGAGGGATCAAGCATTTAGGGACATCATCAAGGAGCCAGCAGAAAACTAGCTCCATCTCCAGCCTTCAAGTATGTGTGCATGAAACAGAAAGCAGTCCTCCTTTAAGAGGAATGCAAGGGAGATGGACCAATTTCATTTACATCAAAGAGGAGAAAAAAGTTTATCTTCCTTTTTCTGTTTACTCAGTAAAGCAGTCTTCCAAAAGGCTAATTATACAGGGGAGTTAGTTTATCATAGAGCCGGAATTCCAAGGGACATAAGAAAGAGTACAGAAGAGAAGGGAGGAGTGGAAACTGGTTCATACTGCGAAATGCGCTGAACTATCTAGAACTGAGAGTGCGTGTCTAAGAATGACGGGAAGCTTGAATGTCTGGAGTAAACAATGGTAGGCAGCATGAGGGATGCATTCTGATCTTTGGAGGGAAGTAGGCAAACAACCAGATGACCTGGCTATTCTCATCTCCAGTATGTTGCTTAGTATGAAGGCAGCTTCCTCAGCCTTTGTTCCAAAAATATTATAGGCTTGTTCATTCCAAATAGTTACAAATAGCTATAAAGCCATCTAATACAATCCAGAAAATTATTTTTTAAAACTATTTGATTCTGATTAGGTTATTGAATGTTCAGTGGAACTAACCCGTTTCATTGTTTCACCCCGTAGTCTTCCAAATAAATGACATGTCACTCTTCCCCTTGTGCTGGCCTTGGAATCACCTAGAAGCCATTATGGTTACATCAGGACTACCTAATGAGCTTCTGGAGAATGAACAGAAGGAAGATATGTGAAAATACTGAATTAGAGAAAAGAAAAAGCCCAGGGAAACAGAGGAAGAAGGATGGTGTAGGTGACCAGTGACACAGCTCTTTTCAAGGAAGTCAGAGACCAATCCCATCTATCTGAAAGGTGGGGCTGTTGGATTTATCGACTGACAGTACAACTCAAAGACAATTCCGTAGGACTAAAGAGTAAAATAATATATGACCACAGACAACCTTGCCGTTTGCTGTGAGTTCCATCAGGAGAGCATGCGTACAGGTGCTATTTCCAAAGCCTCCAGAAGTCTCTGAAGTCACTCGACTGTAGGAACACTTGTGAGCTAAACAGCTTATGTGGTACCTGCCTTTGTAACCGTGCCCTTCCTGTGGGGTGCTGCTGTGTGTTGCACATGGAGGGAGGACAAGGAAGCCAACTGGTTTTGACCTCTTTTCCAGAAGATTCTACAACCACTAAAAGTTGAGATACTTTGTGGCATCATGTCATCTGAAACATTTGCAAAAGGAAAATGCTTCATAAATTTCACTCTAGGATACAATCTGTTGCTTGTTATTTTTTTAGATGTTGTTTGACCTGCTTCCTCCTTGCATTTGATTTCAGCCATCTTGATTCTTTTTTTCTCTACACACTGAACAAGGTCCAGCCCTTTCCCTTGCCAGTTCACTTCATCGGTAGCTGACAGATGTTCAAGGATGAAAAAAAGCATTATTAGCAACAGAATGCAGAATACAAATAGCAGTGTGACAGGGGCCACCTGTTGTAACTCTCAGGCTAACCACTACCTGCAAATGGAAAAAAATAGAATGTGAAGATTACTGATAATTTAAGGAATGCTTCTTTTTAATACAATTCAAATCCATATAGAATATAGGGCATTCTCTGCATAGCAAGGAAAATGATTTAATCATAAGCTAGTGTTCCTCTATAAAGTTATTTTAGAAGTTTTTAATCCAAAGACAAAGTTCTATAATCAACTGTTTTTTATCAGTTTCTAAGAGATGACTGAGGATTATGAATTATTATTATTGTTGTTGTTGTTGTTATTGTTATTATTGTCATTCGAGTTGGAGGTTCACTCTGTCGCCCTGGCTGGAGTACAGTAGCACAATCACGGCCACTCCAGCGTCAACCTGCTGGGCTCAGGTGATCCTTCCACCTCAAGCCTTCCAAGTAGCCAGAACCACAGTCATGCGCTACCACACCCAGCTATTTTTTGATTAATTGTAGAGATGAGGTCTTGCCAAGTTGCCTGGGTGTTCTCGAATCTGTGGGCTCAGGCATCTGCTCACCTCGGCCTCCCAAAGTGCTGGGATTACAGGCTCGAGCCACCATGCCTACCCATGAATTATTTTTAATTGATAAGAAAAAAAAGAAAAAGGCAGCTTGGTATTGGGGAAAGGTGGTCTTTGAGTTATAATGTTGGATTGTGGGTCTTCTGCCCATGTGGAGCCTAGCCAAGGATTGCACTTCTTTGTGACTCCATGGTCTCATCCATCACTTCACAGACTGGACAGAGAATTAACCGAGTAGCCAAGAGTCAACACAATGGCTTGGCGTAGAACAGTCATTCCATGAACAGTCGTTCTGATCAGGACATCTCTGCTCCAGCAGAGATCGAGGGAAAGGCCTATTGAAGGAATTCCCTCTGGTGCTTTTGACTAAGACTTAACAAAAGCCAGAATTTATGGGGAAAAGCAAAGGGCGCCCAAGAGCTGCACCTGAGTGCCCCCAAAGGGATGCTCTGGAAAACACCATGATAGTTCAAAACCAACCTCCTTCCCTGCCCCAAGGACTTGAAAGTGGGCCATGCACCTCCTGGATGGCTGACATGTGTTGACTCATTTTGACAGAACATTTGCCAGTTTCCCCAGACTTGCATTTTACTTAGGATCCATGTACTTCAAATTTCTTGCAATTTTAAAATTTAGATTCTTTCTTGCTTTCTTTTCCTATGAAAATTTCCTATGCAAATAAAATATCAAGGCAAAGCAGCCTTTTCCCTCCTACAGAGGACAGGCCTTTTCGACCGTCTTTCAGTGGTGCATGATATTTAGACACAGCTCCTCCATAGCCCAACTGCTCAGGTGACACCCATCCCCAACTCCATGTTCCTTTAATGTATTTAACATGCAGTCAGCGGCCAGCAAGAATGGGGAAGTTCACTGGCCCATCTGGGGTTTGAACTTGTGACCCTTGCTTCATTACAGAAAGATATCCTACTCAAACCCAATTCTTCTAACTACCTGCAGACCAGCAAAATACATCTGTTCCATTATACTCTCCCATGACTCATTATTTAGATTCTTAAAATACAAGTTTATTGAAACATCTATGAATTTTATACTTTAAAATGAATATTTCCTGTTCTTAAGAAAATCCATGAACATACACATAAAGACTAAATAATTTACTCCCCAAATAAATAAAATATAAAATATAGCAGTGAGTCAAGGGTCTGCCTACATAGGGCATACTAATGAAATGTATTTTTGCTATAATCTGATAAAATATTGGAGAAAAATTTTTATTCTTTTCCTTAGGTGCAGAATAGTATGCTTTGTTAATATTGACATTTATTTTCAAAAGTTTTTGCCAATACTGTACAAGTCAATTTTAAATTATTTTAGTTGTTTGTGTTTGGAGTATCCATTTTATGAAAGCATATCTAGAAACCTATAAACTAGTTTTAATGATAGTCTAAAACTGTCAGCATAGTTTGACAGGTAAATAATGGCATATCTGCACATACATACACACACACACACACACACACACACACACACACACACACACACACACACACGTGCTCACTGTGCATTCCGTAGACAAACAACACATGGGTGGTTTTTATATAACTTACCACTTTTCAGCTTACCTGAGAATGGACTTTATATAAATCTAGTCCACATTACAAATTAATCACATTCCTCCAAGACAGTTGTGTTTATAAAATACTATTCAATATTGATAAGTAAAACAGCCCTTGAAAGTAATACAAGTAATATCAAGGAAACAGCGTTTATTCCCTTTCACCAATAGGGTCCATTTGTTAATTACTTTACCACTAATGCATATGTTTTATACTGAAGTAAATAAAGATATTCTGTTTTGTTTAGTGTTAACTTGTCACAAGTTGATACACTCTCAACTTTGTGCCAGTAAGTGACTAAAAGGAATCTGTGGAAATGTGGGTTATATCTTGCAGGTAACCAAATAAAACCCTTTGCTAATGGCATATATAATTACATGTCTAAATTATTTCCTTAGGATATTAAGCTTTCTACAAACACTAGCACATTATTCGTTCTAGGTCAACTATTTTTCTTATAAGTTTCACACTGTTAATAAATTAATGCTTTCAGTAGTCATATTTCAAGTGCTGTGTGTGCTTTTTAATCATCAGAAATTCCCAGGCATATATGTTAAAATATTTATCTTCCTTTAGAAAAAGAATGGTATGCTCAAGTGCTGTTGAGTTTATCATAAATAGAATAAACACAATAAAGTCATTTTTTAAATAAGTTCCTTAGCTAATGAATAAAAAGAGGAACATAGCTTTACATAGTCCATCAATATTTGAGATCACTATGAATATAGTCAGCAAGAATTTGTAAAGTGTTATTGAACTTTGTCCATAGGTTAACTTCTTCCTAGATAAAACCTATTGCCATGGTTGTAAAATTGCTTAACTAAATTAAATTGATAGGTGATCTGTTGTCAAATGAGAAAATAGCCAATTACTTAGGCCAATTTATTTAAAATATTTTTTATGTAGATAAAACTATGATGACTCTATCTGTTATTAACTCCCATTGTCATTGATTATCCTAGAATTCATTAGCTATCACTTAATGGAGTTAGATTTTATTAATTCATTCTGCAATTATTTCTTGTATACCAGCTATTAACTAGATATTAAGCCAAACTCAGGGTATATAGATACAGACAACAACAACAACAAAATAGACAATGAGAACAAGAGGTTTGTAATAAGGTCTAAAGAGCCTGGAGCAATTTAGGTCTCTTTGGACTCACCAAACGGAACCAGCCAAAGACAGACTCCTCTCAGGACATTGCCCCACAGTGAAGAGAAACTTCTTCAGAAGAGCAAAGGGGAAAAGAAAAGAGAAAAGCAAAAAAAATAAAAATAAAAATAAAAAAAAAGAAAAGAGAAAAGCCAGTTAAAAGTGTAAGAGTTGGGAGACTATAGAAAGTGAGCTCCCATATTTTTGCACACCGCTGAAAACACCAGAAAAGTCTAGAATCATAAAAAGCTATTCTGTATCCTGCTTCTTTCTAAAGTTTAGGGGAAATAATTTCCTGTGAGACTGAACAACAGAAAAGGAACAAGGTAAAACCGTAACAGGAAAGAAGTGAGCAAGGTTAAATCCCCAACAGAGTTTAAAAAGAAAAGAGAATGAAGAGCAGAATAACATCCTTATAGACAGTAAAAGAATGTCCATAAATCAGAGGAAAATGAAAATAACAATTTTAAGGTCAACTAAATTATTAATAGATTATAAAAATACAAATAAATACACATTGATATCTTCAGAGAAATAGAAAGAGAAAAGCAAGAAACTTGTAAAAATAAAAATAATAAAAAAGGTATTTGAGAGAAGTGGATGGATTTAGAAGTTAAGTGAAGAAGATCCAATATACGTATACTATAAGTTACAAAAGAAAAACGTTAAATTAGCCAGGCAGGGTGATACACTCCTGTAGTCCCAGTTGCTCAGGAGGTTGAAGCAGAAGATCTCCTGAGCCCAGGAGTTTGAGGCTACAGTGATTGTGCCACCGCATTCCAGTCTAGGCAGCAGAGTGAGACCCTGACAAAAGGAAGGAAGGGAGGGAGGGAGGGAGGAAGGAGAAAAACATTAAAGCAAGAAAACAAAGCAAGTCTAAAAATTAAATTTAGTACAAGTTTCCTGACACAGTATGCCTGTGAGAATTAATCCAAAAATGACCAGTGCCAACACATATTCTAGTAAAATTCCTGAATTTTAAAGAAAATTTAAAAATACATTGATTAGGCAAAAAGGTCAATTCCCTTACAAAGGGGGAAAAAAGAAACCAGATTATCATCAGACTTGTCCATCACACTTTATACCAGAAGAACGTAAAGTAAGACATTTAAGATACTCAGAGCAAAAATGAGAGACCAAAATTTTATATTCAGCCAAACTCATTTCCAAGTATAAGGATCCTAAACATACTGTCAGTATGCAAGAACTCAGTGAATATTTTTCCCAGAATCTCTTCCTAAACATTTGCTGGAGAACAAGCTTCAGATAATCAAAATGAATGGAGAGATACAACAGAAGGACTGATGGTTGTTATCGTGTGTGTGTGTGTATGTGTGTGTAGAAGTAAGACAACATGAAGGTTAAGAAAGAGAGCATAGATTGAAATGGCCATATGTTTTAACAGGGTAGGTACAGTATAACTATTTTTTAAAATTTAAAATTGGTGGTAGAATATGTAGAACATATGAAGGTATATTTGAAGTTTTTAGAAATCATATTCATAGTGGTTGTATTGGTATTGTTTTTCTGAAATCATTGTAGCTGTAATGTGAGACAAAGCAAATTAGCTACTATGGAATATTGTAATCCGATATCCTCTGTGTTCTTGAGAACCAGTGTGGAAGAACAGAGATACAGATGTGAAACAGGAAATAGAGTAAAAGCCTTGTAGTTCTGAAGTACCTATCCTTCAAAGTAAGAGTTGAAAAGACTTAGAAACAATGACTAACTCAGGACCATCGAACATGCCTAGCACCTAATGTATGGTCTTGACAAATACTGGATACTTCTTTAAAAAATGAACGATTCCTATCTGTGTTAGGAAATGCATAAGATTAGCCCAAATAATTTTCTATAGCAGATAGCAAGGAAGCTATTGAGTGGTATCAGGTTCGTGTGCCAAAGAGCTGAGGGTCAACTTGTGGGGACACCCATTGACCAGAGATGGGTCAATTGCGCTTCAGGAAAGATATCTCTGCAGTGGCTTAAAGCACATGTAATATGTATATATATATATATATAACATGTGTATACACACACATACACACACACACACACACACACACACACATGTTATATATATCCATGGGTTTATAAATTTTTTTTAAAAAAGAATAATCAGATATTTGATCCTGCCTTTCCTTTCAAACTATACGACTGGGTAACCAAATAATAGAAGTATCCTAACTAGCAAATGAAAACAATGTTTGAGTTAGCGTATCATTTTTCACTCCCAGTTACTGAACATTACCGACTGCTAAATATTTCAAAATGAGAGATAGACATTATAAACCTCCTGATTGAAGCACAGAACACCATCCAGGAAGTAGTATTAAGGAGGGAGGGGGAGAAGAGAAAAGGGATGGAGGGAGAGAAGGAAGGAGGGAGAAAAGAAGTTGAATCTGATGAAGGCTGTGAATCAATTATCAATTTACAGGAAATAAAATACCAAGGAACATTCTAAACCACAACATAGGGATGTAATCACCAACATCCAGACTAGAATCTTCATAGTTCACATGTCCCGGTTTCATCAACAAATAAATTGCAAAAGAAGAAAAGAAAATGGTGGGCGATGGGCTAAATGACATATTTGTAAAACAGACAAAATGAACTATAGTGTTTACAAATGAACCTCAGTGGTAAAGCTATAAAGAAAAACAAGATAGTGATTCAGTAAAAGTGGTTTCTTTTAGGAAGGAGCGAGGGTATTATGATTGTGACAGATACAAACAGGGGTTCTGGGTCCCTGGCAAAGTTTTGTCTCCTGACCTGGGTATTTATACAGTTGGTTGCCTAATAATTTATTAAGTTCTGCATTTGTGAACCTTTCTGACTCTATGTGATATTTACAAAAAGTGGAAGGATTTGGATAAGCCAAGACAAAAAGGTATGCTGAGCAATCCACTGGTGCACAGCTGAGTACCTCCGAGCAGCTCAGAAAATACTGGTTCAAATCATTCACATTTATAGGAGGAAGGTTGTGTGCAGAAACCCATGAGGGTAGGAGTTCTCGAAGAGTGTCTTGCTTCTTATGCATGTCTGATAAAACTCCCACCAGACTAAAATGCAGCATCCTGTCTCTTCTGCATTCGCAGTTCAGTGTTAGTGCAGAGAAACAGACAACTCTACTCACTAGTTTTCCCTTAAATTCATCATCTCTGGCCTCCTTGAGGCCTGAGTGCCACCCAATACTGACTTCCCTCATCCATTCCTTCTCCTTTGTTGTTCGTACCCTTTCCTTTCATCTCAAATTACCAGCACCTCCTTTGCTTGTCTGCCCCTCCACCCCTCCTGCCACCTACTCAAGGACATAGCTCTTTCTCTAGCCTAAATCATCCATTGGTCCTTCTCCTACCAGCCCTTGCCTTCAGCGTACTAACACATCATTGCTTCTCCACTTTCAGAAATCTTTTACAATCCCATAGTATCTCCAACTGCTACTCTCATCTCTGCTCCCCTTTTTCATGCAGACCCCTAAAGAAAAAGTGTCTGTGTTCACCTCTTTCTCTGAGTCTCACTTAATCCCACCCCAAAGGCTTTTGGTTCTGATTCCCCTGAAATGGCTCTTGTCAAAATCACAGTGGCATCTACATGCCTAACTTCATCCTTAATTTATCATGGCATCTTCCTCGAAGTGTTTTGTTCACTTGGCTTTTGGGATACCCACATCCTGGTCAGTTTCCACCCACCTAATGGGCTGTTGCTTCTCAGTCTCCTTTGCTGGTGTCTTCTCATCTTTCCTACAGAGGTTGGGTAATCCAATCCAGTCTCATGCTTAGTGAGGTAACACAGTCAGATTGTCATACATCTAACCTAGTGTCAAACTTTCCTAGTAATTTCAAGGATTCAGGTAATCAAGAAGCACAGGCTAAAACCAGAGAAGTCCAGGTCACCAACGCAGTACTTCTGTGCTCCTTTGGCATGTTGGCTGTGCTCTGGGCAAGATTTATATATCTAAATCTACACAGTCTCTAAGAAATTCATGGAGTCATCGCTAATGCAAAATCTCTCAATTACATAAACTGTGTCATTTTTCATTACTTAATGAAATATTTCCACTTTATCACCTGATGATTGCACAGGTTATGACATTTCCCAAAGAGCCTTACCTCATAAATTCCTAGATTTTAGTTTGTTTGCCATTAACAATCTTAGACCTCTTTCTAGTAAATGTTGCTATGTATGTGTACCATTCCGATGTTTACAAGGAGATCTGACCAGGTCATTTTTCTTTCTTTCCTGGGACCAGAAAAATGAGAAAATGGATGAGAGGCCTGATGCTAATGGCTTCAGCATTTGTATCTACACCCATACCTTTTTTGAAGCACTAAACTCGTACATGCAATTAGCTATACAACATTGTGACTTAGCCATGTAATAGATCAGCAGATATGAGCACGACAGAAGTAATGATTTCTTTTCTCAACTCCCTAACTACACCTGTGTGAGGGCGCGTGTGTGCGCGCGCGCGCGCGCACACGCACACACACACACACACACACACACACACACACACACACACTCTTTCTTCTTCCACCATCTTCTTCCCACCCCACCCCCTCTTCTATCTTCACAGGAAAATACATTAAACTCACTTGACCCTTTTTTCTCTCACACCATGCATCTGATCTGTCTGAAATTCTGTAGTTTCCACCTTTAAAATATACCCAGCATTTACTCACTGATCCTCCAGCACTGGCTCCTTGTTCAAGTCACCACCATCTCTTACCCAACACCGGAACAAGCCCTGGCCTGCTTCTCTGCTTCCTGGCTCCTCCCTGACCCTCCAGAGGGCATCCTGGACATACAGCCAGATGGATAGCTTTAAAATATTAGTAAAATTATGTTACTTCTCAGCTCAGATCTCTCCAGTGGTTCTGGTACCTTTCAGAATGACAGTCAGAGCGCTCATAGCAGCTGTCAGGGGCCTGTACATTCTAGATCCCCATGAAATCTTATCGCCCACTTGTTCACTGGATCTCAGTCACAATGACCCCCTTACTGTATGTGGAACTAACCCAGCACATGGGGACCTCGGGAGCTTTGAATTGCTGTAACCTCATCTGGAATGTGCATTCCCCCAGCCACAAAGCCTAATTTTCTAGTCTCCTTCAGGTGTTTGCTTAAATGCACCTTCTCTGTAAGACATGCTCTACTCGCCAGTTTAAAACTGGAACCCCCAGGTTCCCTGGAATTGACCTCTTCCCTGTTTATTAGTGTCCTCACTGATCACCTTTGAGATGCTAGACATTCTAAACTGTTAGTCTGGACTGTTCCAGTGTTGTGGATAAGGGCACAGATGTTTGTTTTGTTCACTACTGAATCCTCAGCCCCCAAGATAGTGTCTGGCACCTAGTAGGTGCTCAACAAATGTTGCATAAATTAATTCATAATTGGGCAAATTCAGTTGACTTGCTCTGAGTTTACATTACACGCAATGTGAGAAGATCAAAACCTTAGGGCTGCAATGAACAAGACCTTGAACATGGTCTGATGGAGTCTGGGTTTTATTCTCCAACCTCAGGTAAGCCTTTAAGGCCAAATGAGCAAGGCAGTGGCCCAAAGAAATAAAGCCAGGAGTAGGAAATCATTCTGCAAGAACAGGAACAAAGAGAAAAATGTTGTTCTTTATCATTAGTCTTCATCTAGCTGAATATTTATTGATATTGTACTTTATATCATTGATAATGATGTGTTATAAGTGCCCATCATTTAACATATAAGTATGTTCCTGAGGATGTATATGAAATAAGATGGTCTACATATACTTGATGGCAACAGTGTCATAAAATATAAAATTTTGGGAAATGCGTTTTCTAAAAACAAAAATACAAAGAGTACGCACCTCACTAGTCCATTTTGCCAGTTTGAATTTGAAGACTTGTTCTGCATTGGATCAGACCTTGTCCTCCCTCCTCTACCCTCCCCATGCACAATTTTTACTGAAACTGGTTAAGCAAGAAAAGTCCCAACACTGTCCACCATGAACCTTAATATAGACGCAATCGCTTTGAAAAGCTCATGCTGCTTTCTGGATTTTGCAGTACAACCGCTACCAGCAGTATGGGGCTGAGGAGTGCGTGCTGCAGATGGGAGGTGTGCTGTGCCCCCACCCTGGCTGTGGAGCAGGGCTGGTACCCGAGGAAGGCCAGCGGAAGGTCACCTGCGAAGGTGGCAATGGCCTGGGCTGTGGGGTGAGTACAACCCCCACCCCGGGGGTGTTTGCTGTTGTGTTTGTTTGCTTTTACAAATGAAGTGGGATTATATTTTTATTTTATTCTCATTTTCCCTTTGGATTTGGGAGTCTTTGAACTGATGTATAAAAAAAATAGATTTTAAATTCTTATATAGGACCCCAGATTTTTAAAATGTATGCATTTATTTTGAGGGGAAAGAGTCATATTAAGATTTTCTGCTTTGAGGCCAGGCGTGGTAGCCCGTAATCTGAACATTTTGGGAGGTGGAGGCAAGAGGATTGCCTGAGCCCAAGGGTTCGAGATGAGCCTGGGCAACTTGGTGAGGCCTTGTCTTTACAATAAATCAAAAAATTAACCGGGCGTAGTGGCACACACCTGTGGTTCCAGCTACTTGGAAGACTGAGGCAGAAGGATTGCCTGAGCCCAGCAGGTCGAGGCTACAGGGACTGTGAGCATGCTACTGCACTACAGCCTGGGCAACTAGGTGACAGTGTAAGATTCCAACTCAAAGAAGAAAAAAAAAGACTTTCTGCTTTGTTTGCCCTAGGATATTCTGAACCACTAGGCCAGACTTTTCAACTTTTCACCTAGTGCTCAGCTGATTCAGAACAAAAATTTATTCTTTCTTCAGACTTACCTTTAAGTAGACAGGAGTGAAGGAGAAAGAGAATCTGCCATCAGTGAGGTCTTAGTGACAATGTTTGCCTAAGGATTTCAAAACCTAAAATGAAGATTAATATGGAAACCTTGAAATATTATTGTGTCGTAAAAATAATTTTAAGTAGAAATGAGCAAAACTAATGTTGCCTCTTTGGGAAGCAGAATAAAAACCATGGAAAGTGTTTGTTCTAAGAGATCCGACCATGTGACCCGGACGGTTTCTGGAATGAATCTATGGCTGCAAGCTCCCGGCACAGGGAAAGGAAGCATAACTCAAACACAAAAAGGCTCACTAAATTATAGGTTAAAATGACGAATGGATAATAATCCTGATATTAAGTTTCTTGCAGGCTAGAAAAGGAAGGAAGCATATGTGCTTATAAGAGGCTATTGAATTTTGATGGGAAACATTTCTTTTAAAATTGCAACTTCACAAGGAGCTTTGTATGAGAAAGGGTGCTGATGACAGAGGTGTATTAGCCGGGCCTGATTTTTGGCTGAGCTCTGGAAGTCACCTACGCATAAATGGGCGCACGCTCCCGTTAGCAAAGCTTCCTGTCTGTTGTGCAGAGGAACTCATAAAACCCAGGGTTGAGCAAGGGAGCAGAGGAAGCAGAAGCTGGAAAATAATGAGAGACTATAGTGCCTCGAAGAAAAGAAATACCTCTGGATTGATGATCACTATTGCATTAGAGGAAAACTCAAGTCATGTTTGCTATCCTTTGAAATTCTGGAAATCAGACCACACTTTTCGGCCTTAGTCATCATCGTTTACTGTGTAATCTGCACTGATTGTGTGTGGTCAGAGCAGGCTGCCAGATTCTGGGATCAGAATGCTAGCAAAGCCTTTCTTTTAAAATGAGTTTTTAACTAAATGTTTTTAATTAATGGGTAAATTGTATGCTTGTGTCTCTACCTACTGCCAGTAAGCTTCCTAAAGCTGGATTTTGAGATTTGACCATTTTTTATGAGGTGGAAGATTTCTCCAGTCTACCTTCTGCATTCCGTTGTCTACCTTGATTTAAGAGCTTTGAAGGTTTTATGTGATTTTTAAGTTTTGAATATCTTTATCTTCCCTTTTTGTAATGCAAGTACGTTTTAAGTAAATAACATGTATCCCATACTTGTCACGATGACTCACTCTTGTCATCCTCGCACATTAGAAGGTCAAGGTGGGAAGATTGCTTGAGCCCAGGAGTTTGAAATATTAGCTGTGCATGGTGGCATGTCTGGAGTCCCAGATACTCTGGAGGCTGAGGCAGAAGGATCACCTGAGCCCAGAAGGTTGAGGCTGCAGTGAGCCATGACCATGCCATTGCACTGCAGCCTGGGTGAGGGAGTGAGACCCAGACTCAAAAAGTAAATAAATAACATACACACTTAAGCTCCAAATCATGGAAAATTACTTTAAAAGAGACTAAAAATGTTTTAATATCTTTGGGTTAAGAGAGTTTGGGGCAAATTTCACCTAGAGGAAGAAAGCTGTATTCTGAAAGTTTCTTCATCCTTTGGCAATTCTAGGTAACACATTTTTATTTTATTGTGATTAGTTCTGTTGTGTTGTTTTTGGAGGTGTGTCTGTTGATGTGTATTAGTTATCTATTGCTGCATAACAAACAACTCTAAATTGTAACAATTTGACATAACAAGCATTTGTCATCTCACAGAGTTTCTGAGAGTAAGGAATCACCCCATAAGTGACTTTGCTGGGTCTTTCTGGTTCAGGGTCCCCCATGAGGTCACAGATATCTGTGAGGTGCAGTTATCTGAAAGCTTAACTGGGGCTGAAAGATGCATCTCCAATATGGTTCATTCACATGACTCTTGGCAAAAAAGTACTCGGTTCTTCACTGGCTATTGTTAGGAGGCCACAGGTTCTCACCACTGGGTCCTCTTCTTAGGCCATTTGTCCCTGCAGTGGCAGCTAATGTCCACCAATGCAAGTGTTCCAAAAGAGAAAACAAAGAAGAAGCCATGGTGTCTTGTAGGACCTGATCCTCAAGGCTGCACACTGTTCCTCCCACTTTTTTCTATTGGTCATAAGTAAGGTACTAGACCCAGCTCACTCTCAAGGGGAAGAGGATTAGGCTCCATCTTAAAGGAAAGAGTTTCAAAGAATGTATGAGCATATTTCAGACCACCACAATTTGCAATTTGAAGAAGAAAAAAGAACAGAGAGAAACAATTTTCTGAAGGATGCACCTAACTTTAGGCTTTCCTTTCCCTGTCTTTTTTATCCCATTCTCCATACTCTTGCAGTTTCCATTGCTGTGGCTTTTCAGCAAAGACACATTTGACCTCATCCTTGTCCTTTTTCTTAAAATCCTAAACTATAACAGAAGGATGATAATACAACTTAAATGCTGAAGGAATGTTGTAGTGATTAAAAAAGATGTTGGGTTGGATGTCTTAAGTTCAAATCCTGGCTGCAGAAACTACTAGTCTTAATCTTTCTCAATTTCCTCCTCTCTAAAATAGACTACACAATAGTAACCCTGTATATGATTATTGTGAATACTTCAATGAGATAATCAGCATAAAATACTTAAAACAGTGTTTGGCATAGAGTAAGTGCATATTTATTTAATATTTCATCAAAAACTTCAACAATATTTATCAAAGCTTACTCAAAAGACCCAATATTTAAGGAAAATTGCTTACATGACATTCACTTGATCTATTCTTCCAAATGTGCAGAATCTACCCCTGGGTCAAACCAGATGTACAACAGAGAAATAGGCACCTAGACCTCACTATCATAGCCCTTCAGAGAAGGACTTTTCCTGGGTATTATGTTGCTATGATGCAGTTTGTTTATACTGTGGTCTCTTCACAGGAGATTTGATAGATGTGGTTCAGGACATCCTAATGAACTTTTCCATAAGGAACCATGGTTACTAGTCCTGATCTGAGTCTCAGGAATACTTATGTTTGTCTTAACAAAAGTTGTCTTTTGGACATTGTTAACAGACCAACTGATAAGGTTGAAAGTTGACTGCTAGAAAATGTGGAGCCACATTTGTGGCTACCTACAGCATAGATACCGGCCATTAACATGGGAGATTTGGAAGCTCACTTCTTGGCTTTCCATTTTTTCTTCTTTCTCTTCCCCTTTTCCTGAGTGCTGTTTTACTGTGAAATGTACATCTTTATAAGCTGCCTGTCTTTTCTGGAGTTAAGTATGGTAATAGGAAGTCATCATGTGGAAGAAATTGTGGTTAGCTATGTTGCTTCAGAGGCAGAATATGCCCCAATACATAGAAGAAGATGAATCTCTTCTTACTCTTTGCTCTAACACAATGAACAACCAAGAACAAAATAAGCTACTTCAGGTAGTAGGGAATGCCTCATCCTATATAGTGTTCAAGGAAAAGTTATTGGTAACAAAGCTCTAGAAAATTATGGTCTTGGATGTGGAAGAATCCCTAGACATCATTAACCCCAGTGGTTCTCAAGATGTAGTTTATGGGTTTATTATAAGATTCCTGTGAATCCACCTGTGCTTAATTTTTTCATCAGCTATCAACAGATACAAAAAGTACAACTCTTACTAGTAGGTATGCAGTAAATGTTTGCTTTACAAAAAGAACCTCATGTGTAAAAAGACTGAAAACTAAACTCCTAGTCACTCATAGAATTTAAAAATTATTCAGAGCTGAACACCTAGGTGTTGAGCTCCAGGCTTGCAGTTGTTCTAATCTTCTAGTCATTCCTCCCAGCCCTGTGTGCCTGGAGGGTCCTCCTCTATCTATTGTTTCTATTGTGTGTGGTTTCTATCTGAAGAAACAGGCTGCCATGTCTTTATTGATGTGGGCTTCTTTAGAATATGTGCTACAGTTAGTATTTACAACTCCACTGTTCAATCATATAGGAATGTCTATAGGAAAATCAATTTCCCACACGCTTCACTAGGCTTACTCATTACCTGAGGAACAACGTATATCAGTTAATAAGTAAAGACAAGGGTTTCCATTTAAATGATGATGTCAGTTCATTTAGGAAAGGCCTAATGGATATGTGAGGAATATAGAAAATTTATTATTGATATAAAAAATTCTTTGAGAAAAAGTACAACCTTCCAGGACTCAAGCTGAAGTGTTACACTGGTTTTATGCCTTCATATTCCTGTTCTAATTTACACTCTTGTCCTCAGTAAATCATATATTTAGAGTTGAACATTCATTGAAAGAAAGAATAAAGCCGGGCTCGGTGGCTCAGCCTGTAATCCCGCGCCTTTGGGAGGCTGAGGTGAGTGGATTGCCTGAGTCCGCGGGTTCGAGACCCGACTGGGCAGCGAGACCTCATCTCTACAATAAATCAAAAAATCAGCCGGGCGTGGTAGCGCATGCTATAGTTCCGGCTACTTGGAAGGCTGAGGCGGAAGGATCGCCGGAGCCCAGCAGGTCGAGGCTGCGGTGGCCGGGAGTGGCCACTGCACTCCGGTCTGGGTGACAGAGTGAGACTCCAACTCAAAAAAAAAAAGAAAGAAAGAATAGAATAGAATAGAAT
The DNA here is from genome assembly GCF_000164805.1 of Carlito syrichta. Taxonomy (NCBI): domain Eukaryota; kingdom Metazoa; phylum Chordata; class Mammalia; order Primates; family Tarsiidae; genus Carlito; species Carlito syrichta. The sequence goes on from NW_007248617.1 coordinate 340,632, forward strand.
AGGATAAATGAGTGAGTGGATCTTAATAATATAGAAGTCATATGAATAAACTATCATTTTTATTTACAAATGTTAATCATTATTTACCCCAGCATTAGAATTGCTTACTTGCCTCAGCAAAGACGTCTTTAAAACATTTCTAAGTATCTTTATATACTTACACAATCTACAGCGTTTTAATTTCACACACAGTACATAACTCAGAGCACCAAAATAATACTATATTCAGAAATTCACAAAAAGTCAGTTAGGAACTTGAAAGTACTGCAGAATTTACAGAGTTTATATGTCCTATCAAAGGCTACATACGTGGCCAAGTCAAGAGTGTTATACATTCTTATATATAAAATGTCTTACTCTAGGGTGCAAGAAAATGTCATTTTGACTTAGCACAAAATATTTTTGCACAGATAGAACTCAACAAAGAATATATTTTAGGATTAAATACTAGCCTGACTTCACTCTGCTAACCCTGGATCATATTTTTACTACTGTTCATAAAGAAATTAATTGATTTCCAGAGGAATTCGTGTTATGCATTATTCTTTTTTCTAACCTTATTGCGATTCATCAGAACTATCTCACAAATTTTTATGACTCTGATGTGAAATGCTGACATGTTTAGTACTGGAAAACAGCAACAAAATATGGAATACATTATACTCACTGACCTGAGAATGCACAAAGCTATGATCATCAAACCTTGTGAGTTCCCCATAAAGAAAACATCTTTATCTTATTTCATATTGTCTCGGAATATTATATGTCTGGAAGATAATTTCTTAAAATACTGTTTGAAGTTGGATGAAGATGAAGAGTTTTCTATTTTTTAATTTAATTTAATTTTTTTTATTTTATTTATTTGTAGTCTTACTCAGTCGCCCAGATTGGAGTGCAATGGCCGCTCCCGGCCACTGCAGCCTCCACTTGCTGGGCTCTGGCGATCCTTCCGCCTCAGCCTTCCAAGTAGCTGGAACTACAGGAGTATGCTACCATGCCCGGCTAATTTTTTGATTTATTGTAAAGATGAGGTCTCACCAAGTTGTCCAGGTGGGTCTCGAACCTGTGGGCTCAGGCAATCCACTCACCTCAGCCTCCCAAAGCACGGGATTACAGGCTGAGCCACCGAGCCCGACTGAGTTTTCTGTTTTAAATGGAAAATCCAGAAACAAAATTTAACAACTGCAAAAAACAAAACAAAGAAAAAAACCTCACTATATTTAAATCAAAATAGGAGATCTTTAAAAATCATATTACTGACCATAAGTTTGAGGAGAGAGAATTCCTTAAAACATCTAACAGCCACTCCCTTTTTTAAGAAATAGTGCGTTGTGTGTTCAGAGGCAGATTTATCAGCGAAGGTTTGATGCATTCACCTTGAGTTCCTCACCTGTATGGGCCCCTTCCAAGTCCTCTTAAACAAGATCATCTTCTTGCACTGTTTTCCTTAAAAAGAGTTTCACAAGTTATATAAACTAAAGCTGCAAAGCCTCCATCAAACATGGTTCTAGACCTGTGCAAGCATAGGATAGGAAGTACTTTGTCCAAATAAATGTACATATGTTTTGGTGAAAATGATGATTTTGAACCATTTATAATAACAGCAATAATCTATTACTGAAGATTTTAGTGAAATGAGAGACTCAACTTCATTTTCAACCTTTATGTGGGAATAAGTTGATGAAGACTAGGGGTGATGACACCTACTCAAAGATCTAACTAATTATTGAGTTAAAAGACCTAAGGTGACAAATAGAAGTGGAGCCCTTTTCTCTAGTAGGCAGAGTTCAGAAAGCAAGCTGATGGTCAGTATTTACTAATAAAAGAAAAATAAATTAAAAAGGCTATTTTTTCTATTCTTTAAGGCAATTTCAATTTATTTTTATAAAAATACATAGTTTAGTAAAAATTATGCTGAAACTATATTGCATTCTCTCTCTCTCTCTCTCTCTCTCTCTCCTCTCAAGACGAGAGATTAAAATCTAGGCTCAAAATGTCTGTGAGTTACATCATGATGTTTTCAAGGAGATGCCAAAAAGAGCAGAAATTTCTCATGATGGCTAACTATGGTTCACGAGTATTAAGTGCCAGCCTGTCCTTGTCCCTTGCTTGCCTCCACCGTCTGCTCTTCAGCACTTGAAAAGTGAACTCTTAACTTGTTGGCACATTATTCTTTAATATACAAGATGTTCCTCATGAAAAAGCATTTGAAAAAGAAAGTTAATGTTATGAAATGTCAAAAATATGGATTCTGTGTTTATTTGACATGTGTCCAAAAATCTAATTTAAACTCTAAAATCAGCTTGTTTGCAGATTGAAAATAAGCCTCGCTAGACTTTTTGCCTGTGAGACAGCTTGAAACACAAAGATGGAAAGCTTTGGAGAGTATTTATTTTAATTAAAGAAACCGTTCACAAATGTACAAACAAGTTCTGCATAGCATGCCTCTGGAAAGCCTTATCAATTGGCAGATGTTCCTCGAAAGTGTTCTGTGGTTTGAGGAACAGTTCATCCTTGATGAATACCTCCACCACAGCTGAAAATCTGAGTACACCTTTGGACTCCCAAAAACTTAACTACTAATAGCCTATTGTTGATCAGAAGTCTTACAGATAGCATTAACAGTCAATTAGCACTCATTTTGTGTGTTATATGTATTATATGCTGTATTCATGTAATAAAACAAGCTACAGAAAAGCAAATGTTATTGTGAAAATCCTAAGGAAGAGAATATGCATTTATATTCATTAAGTGGGGTGGCGAGTTGTAAAGGTCTTTGTCCTTGTCATCATCATGCTCAGTAAGCTGAAAAAGAGGCGGAAGAAGAGCATTTGGTCTTGCTGCCTCAGGGATGGCAAAGGTGGGGGGGAAAATCCATGTATAAGTAGACCCGTGCGGTTCAAACCTGTGTTGTTTTAGAGAATCAATTTTGTGGCAAATAGATTGGAGAGCGCTTCATTAGCTTTCTGAGCTTTACAGCCCAGAAAACAGATATCTGAAAATAGCATTGTTTCTGTGCATTTGTTTTGATCTTGCTCTGGCCTCCGTTTAGGGCTGTACTGCCCAACATGGCAGTCTCTATCCACCTATGATTACTTAAGCTGAAATTCAAGAAAATTAAAAATTCAGTTCCTCAGCCATGATAGGAACACTTCGATTGCTTGGTGGCCACATGTGGCAAGTGGCCATTGTATTGAACAGTGCAGATATAGCCCATTTTCATCACTGCAGAAAGTTCTATTGGACAGCTCTGGTCTGGAGAAAGACTAGGGTATCCACCCAAGGAGTAGAACTTGCAAACTCGAGGTTTTCTGTGTGTCCTACACAAGCACTTTGACCTCTCTTGTTACAATTAAGGAGAAAAAATTCTTTCCAGAAATAAAGCAATATATTCAGTACTAAAATATAGAGCAGCATTTTCCAGTGTAAGATCATGCAACAGAGGTTCCAAAGAATGTTACCAGAAGCAGGGTTGGAGAAAGGGGAGACAGAAAGATGGGACAGAGATCTATAAACAAGTAGATGGAGGTACCAGCTAAGCTAAATTAAAGCAGTTTCTTTCCTGTACGACTTAAAGCTTTTAATATGCAAACATGCATCATGCTTGAACAAATGTAAAACCAAAAGCAGCATTCCCTAAATCTGTAGAGCAAGTGCTATCTTTTGTGTGGTTCATAGGACAGGTGTTTCGTGAAACAACTTGGGAATCAGATAATTTGCTTTAATCTTTCTAATACATAGTGCTGAATAGCAGACAAGACAAGCTGGTGAAATCTAAAACTCATTACCCCACAATATTTCCTTTTTGTAGATAACTAATAAAACTATGATTTTTAAATTGTATGGTATATGTGTCTCAAATGTGGTTTTGACTACTGTACATTTTTATAGTAAATTTTTTAATCTCTAAAATGGCCATCACTACATATTTTTATGGGTTTAAGATCAATTAGAGAAGATAGGATGCAATTTTATGATTGTGTTGGTTAGTAACTCATTTTCCAATACACCCTGTTAAATGAATGAGAGATTTTAAAATTTCATAGCATAAATTATATTATGGTAAATAAAATATTTTCACAGGGTGAATGTCAATATATGTCAATCTCATAAAATGTTACTGCATAGGGTGTTATGGTGATAGCAAGGGAATCGTGACATTTAGATTTTTGTTTTTGTTTTCTGTGCTTGAAGAAATGCTTCCACACAGGGACAGGAGCAATCATATGATGTAGCACTTAGTCCCACCCAGCTGGTACTGACCTGGGGGCTTCTCACAAGGTGATCGGTTTAAGTCTCCCTCACCTCCCACATTCTGAATAGTGAACCCTCTCTTCCTCTTTCCAGCATCATCTTGTAATCGATAAAAATTTGGAAACAATCAAAAGTTCAATAATATTGTAGTGGTTAAATATGTTGACAGACCCATACAGTGGAAAAAATACTCTGAGGTCAGTCTGTGTACTACAATGGAACAATTTTTAGTTTACAGAATGAAGTGAAAAGAGCAAGAAAAACAAGGTCAGTGCTCATGAACGTATAAACTATTTTCCAGAAAGAATTACAGAAACCCCATTAACAGTGACTGCCTTTGGTTACAGGAAGTGACAAAGAAAGCTTTTACTTTTCAGTTTTTAACCTTCTTTAAAGTGTGAGGTCTCTAAACATGTAGAGAACTTTTACATTTTTATAAAATAAGGGACTGTCTGAGTTTATTAACTACTTTTTTCCCCCATAATATAACTTATTGTACTTAGCTTCAACAACAACAACAACAACAAAACTTAGTAATGTTGCTTGTTAAAAATAAAGGCAAGTGACCAATAATTAAAATTGGTAGAATGTTACACCATTTCAGACAGAGTGTTTCTTTGAGGTTAAATTACGGAGAAGAAAACACATTTTTCACTGGCAGAGTCCAAGGCCATGAAAACCAACTCCTCAAAGCCTCGTCTCTGCTCTGGAAGAAGCCAGGCATGCAGGTGGTCTGTCTGGGCATTCTTTCAAACCTGTAATTTGCACAGAGAACAATTCTCTGGTCATACCCGTTTAGCTGAATGACATAGTTTTCTTTAAATGGGAGTGAAGTCCACTGGGAAATTTACTTTGTGTTCTCAATACTGGTTCTATGAACTATTTCACCAAATGTATTGAGCAGCCAATGCAAATAGGTGAACTTTTTTATACGTGATTTTTTTTTTTTTTTTTGAGTTGGAATCTAACTCGGTTGCTGGCTACTCCCAGCCACTGCAGCCTTGACCTGCTGGGCTCCGGCAATCCTTCTGCCTCAGCCTTCCAAGTAGCTGGAACTACAGGCGTGCACTACCATACCCGGCTAATTTTTTGATTTATTGTAGAGATAAGGTCTCACCAAGTTGCCCAGGCGGGTCTCAAACCCGTGGGCTCAGGCAATCCACTCACCTCAGCCTCCCAAGGCGTGGGATTACAGGCTGAGCCACCAAACCCGGCTATATGTAATTTGTAAATAGCTTAAGGAATTCCTAAATTATAAGAAAATATATCCAATGCAGCTTTGTACATATCGGTATTGTAGGAAGCCCGTTCTGCAGTGCATTTTATGGTTTTTTAGTTATCTGGCTCCTTATAAGTGTAAGGGTAAAAGTTGTCTAGCATGATACCCATGAAGCTGCAAACCCTCAATCTTCCATCAGACAAAATCAGAACCCCGCAGTAAACACTAAGTAATGGCTGTTATACCTGTTGTTGATGAAATTTAGGCAGGGTTTGCCATGGCCCAAACAGAATGAGCACACATTGCTAGAGTAACAGGCATTTCTCCTGCTTCTCAAGCATCCGTTGGGAATGGCTAAGTCTGTAGATTATCAGTTCAATTCTCTACAAGCTTTTCCTGGGTGAAGATCAGCCACGTCCATCGATAGCAGTCTCCACAGGTCTGTAACAGATCCAGAATGCACATGCCCCAGGATGCCAAGAGATGGAACTAGCATTCCTGCTTCTCTGCCTGGCATTTCGATGGGCCCAATAGTTCTGCCCCATTGAGGTCCTCACAGACTCACTTTTGCTTCAGCACCAAGACTGAATGAGGTCTAAGAATAGACACTCGAAGGATCCCCCGGGCAAGTCTGACCTGGCCCAGCCTGATCCCGAATCCTACCTCCTCTGAGATGTGGAAGCCCTCAGGAGGTATACCTGGCAGAAGTGCTCGAACCTGCTCCAAAGGCCTTGTCTCACCTGCCCGTTTAAGTTTATTTTGTGGATAGAGACTAAGGAGTAGATTATTTTTTACTGTACATTTTATTTAAGGATTGTTTTCAAGGAGAAAAAAAAATCAAGTAAGATTACAAGGTCATGACTAAGGCACAAGCCAAATATATAAACCTTGTCCCATTTGCCTGCCCATTCTTGAACTGGGGTCAGAAGAAATATAAAAAAACAGGAAGAAACCCTTTCAGAGAGAGAGAACTCACTAGTGCACTTTAGGCAGTAATTTGTCAAGTGGGCCTATTACCACTGCACTCCCAAAAAGAAAGCAATTTCTTCTCCTTTCTCTAGAATCAGGCTCAGAATGCCTGTTTCTCTCCCCATTTCACACCTCCCGCTACTCTCTTTTAGAAAGAAATGATATTGTTCCTGCCATACATTCTTCTTCACAAAGCCATGTTAGTTATTGACCAGAGTTCAAGGATAGTCTGGGAATTTGATGCCGGGTGATTTTTTTTCCCCAGTACCCCTTAAGGTATTACTGTTAAACTGACAGGACTGTAATTTGAAGGAATTCTGCATTGGCTATTCCTGTGGCTACCTCCCTGTGAACCAGACCTAATCCACTTACAGAGTGTCACCTGTCTCTCAAGAGCTCTTATGCAAATGTTCAGATATAAGTTTTTTGTATTGCAGCTTTCTCTCTAAGAAGTTGAGGCATTGTTCTTTATGTACACAAGCCTGCATGTTGACACAGGCTGGGTTTTTATTTGGCGAAAATAATAAAAGCTATTGAGTCCAATCACCTTATAAGTGAGTCTTTTGCAAACATAAGATGGATTTTTACTTGCTGTGATGCTTGGTTAATGGATGCCTCCTAGAAGAGAAATCCCCCGGTTATTAATTAACCTTGTTTAGACCGTTCACGTAAGTAGTTTTACATGTAAACAGAAAGCACATAGGAAAAGTATGTTTGGAAGACAGCTGCTATTGGGAAAGAAATGTCTAAATCAAAGTCATCTTTTCAAAAACTCTTTTATGTAAAGACATAGCTGGGCTTTTATATAAGCAGTTTAATATCATTGTAAAGTTCAGAATCTGCTTAATCAATAAGAAAAGTTGAAGTAGAAAGTAGGATTAAAGTGATAAGATCTTTGTTAGACTAGACCTATTGACCCAGGTCTTCCTGTAACGGGCTGGATGGGAACTGCTTCATATTGTGAATGTAACAGAGATTTTTAAAGGTTCTCAAAATCGACATTTGCAGGCTATGTTGCTGTATGTATTTTTAGTCTCTTGTTCTAAAGAAACTAAGGATTGTTTTTATAAGGCCTCAGAAAAGCACTAAACTTCCATAGTAAACATGATTTAGATAAAACACTGGGTGTGTTTTTATTTATTTATTTATTTTTTTGAGTTGGAGTCTCACTCTGTCACCTAGACTGGAGTGCAGTGGCCGCTCCCGGCCACCGCAGCCTCGACCTGCTGGGCTCCGGCGATCCTTCCGCCTCAGCCTTCCAAGTAGCCGGAATTACAGGCGCATACTACCACGCCCGGCTGATTTTTTGATTTATTGTAGAGATGAGGTCTCGCTGCCCAGGCGGGTCTCAAACCCGCGGGCTCAGGCAATCCACTCACCTCAGCCTCCCAAAGGTGCGGGATTACAGGCTGAGCCACCGAGCCCGGCTGGATGTGTTTTTAATATTCTGAGCACCACTTTAAATGTCACTGATATACAATCAGAAATTGGCAGGGACATAAATTTCCCCTGAAAGTTAAGAAAATAGCCAGCATGAAACCTACTCAAAAGATTATTTACCTTCCCTGTATAAACAGGACTGCTTGCTAATAGCGTGACTCTCAGCAACTGGTTACCATGGGGGAAGTTTCTACAAGCCACGGTTGGACTCCGTGTGTGCAGAGCAGACAGGGGCTATGGTTCACGATGTCAGTTCCCTCCTGACATCTATCTCCTCCTTTTTCTTGCTAACAGAACACTGACTTTTTTCAAGTGTATACTTCTTTGGGAGATGACCCCATTCCCAGGTCAGTAGTGAGTCCTGAACAGTGTAAGGTAGCCATGCTAATCCTGTGACCCTTATTAGTGGTCAGGTTTGAAAAGATCCAGGTTCTTCTGTGCCTAATTGTAGTACCAAATTCATTAGCTCTAAAGCCATTTTCATTGTTGGACTGACTCTGTGGGATATAATACATTTCCTTTCTGTTTCAGCCAGTTGAATTGGGACTTTCTGTTTCTTCAACCAAAATTTCTTAACTGGTACATTAAGGCATTCATTTCTCTTCATATTGACCAAAGGCACTCATTCACTAAGAAATTCATTCATTCACTAAAAGTATGTGATAAGAACCTTTTAGTAGCAGATAAAATCACCTGTGGATTGAATCCCATATTTTTTGTGTCCACTATAACTGTACTCAGTAATAAAAATTTCTTTTTGTTCCTGTCTGGCTAAATGGATTGTAATACTCCATTATGTCATTCAGACGTTGGTTCCATGGCATGTGGCCAAGACTTAAGACAGCAGTGGCTTAAGTAGATGGGAGTTTATTTCCTCTCCCATAAAAGTCTTGAGCTGGGATGCTCCACTCCACAAAGCCTTTAGTTACCCTCATCTGTATGGTACAATGTGTCTTGGCACCAGGTCCACATTTCAACCATGAACAAAGGGGAAAGAAAAGAGGACATACCCATTCTCTTTAAGGTTACATCCAGAAATGGCACACAACACTGTCCTCATATTTCATCAGAGAAAAATTAGTAACATGGCTATGTGGCCAGCCCCCAAAGCAGTAGGAAAATCTCTATTTTGGGTGCCATGTGCCCAGCTAAAAATGGCTCCTAGGAAGGAAAGGGCACATGGATGGTGGAGGGACAGGTGTCGGTCTCTGCCATATCTGGTATCTCTTCTTTCTCCTTTTAGCCTTACTCATATACCATCCATTTCTTTCCAACCTCAGATTTTTATATTTTTGTGCAGGAAAAAAAAATCTTCTGGCAGGAACAGAACTGAGTTTTTCTTAGTGATTTTTTTTAAAACAATACATGCTTTTCATTTTCTGTATTCCCAGGAATGAAAAATTAGACCTCCAACTCTCTGTAATACCCATTAAGTTGCATTTGCCCCCTACATTAAAAAGGTGTTGCTACAATAACCTTCTGAATTTGTGCACTTAAATAGAGTTAGCATTCAGGATTGCCAAAAACTGAGAGCAGAGGTATAATTCTAGAAAATTCTCAAGTTGGACTGATGATTTCCTACCTGCCAATCTTTTTGTTCTCATTTCACATACAGATGCACTGCTAAGTCATGTAGAACCACACATACCACAGATTAAAGCTTTTGGAGCTTCATGTTGAATATGCTATATCATGTAGCACTCAGAGTAATCTCAGCTTCTGATTTACATTTCTAACAGAAGTCCTGGGAGTTGTAGCTTTTATTTTTCTACTACAATCACTGGAAATCATGCTGTTTTCAGCAGCTTAGTTATTCTAATAAGAAACACTCACCAAGGGAAAAAATTCAGTGCATCCTTTCTTATACTTAAAATAAATCAGCAATACTTGTAAGGGAAATGTTTTCTTCCACGCACATTAATTGACTGTCCAGTACATATGTGGCACTAGACTGGACACTACAGGCCCACAAGGGTAATGACACAGCCACAGTGCTCAAGAAATACATAATCCAGTGGGAGTATAAGACACACCTACGTGAAACAGCAGGGCCATCTGGCAACCCATAGTCATACCAAGTAATGTCGCACAGAAATCCAGAATAGTTCAGGGCCTTCTTACCCAGTTCCCGTGTCACCTTGAACATGTTTCATTGCCACACTTGTCACATCACTTGAGTACATACCTCTTGTCCCCCACTTCATCTTGGGGGGCACTGGTGGGCTGAGCAGGGGCTGCCTTCTATCTGTTTCTGTATCTTCAATAATGACCAGAGTATCCAGCATACTCGTAATTGTATCATAAATTCTGCAATGAGAGAAGAAAACGTTTTGTATGATCAAGAGCAGGGAGCTCCATTAAGGGCATTGAAGGATGGAAAAATTTTGCCTAGAAGTGTAGACTGAAAAATACCTCGGGCTTCTGATGCCTGGTCTAGAGCTAAGGAGGAAAGAAGGTGGGTCCTGGTTGCTGAGGATTCAGGACTTTGTCTTGCAGGTTGTGGAGAACAGGCAAGGACTTTCCCGGGAGTTCCATGACCAGATCTTTTTGAAAAAGCAGTTACGTGTGTGAGGGCAACAAATGGAAAAGGGACTCACTGAAGTCCCAGAGACCACGTTGGCCACAGTTATCTTGTAATTATATAGAACCCTCCTAGAAACTTTACAAAACAGAAATCACTGTCTTTATTCTTCATATTAATTTTTCTGAGATATTTTAAGCATTTGGTGTGCAATATTATTTTCTTTTAAGACTAATACCCAGCCATGCTGCCCATCGAAAGAGGACTGGATAAAAAAATGTAGTACATATAAACAATGGAATACTATGCAGTCATAAAGAAGGACAAAATTATAAACTTCACAGCAACTTGAATGGACTGAGTCTGTAATTCTGAGTGATCTATCACAGAAACAAAGAACTGAGTATCCATTGTTCTTTTTCATAAGTGGACCCTGAACAATTATCATAACACTGTAAGAAAGGGACTGGCAGTAGTTGGAAATTGCGGGGTGGGGAGCAGGACTGGCAGTAGTGGGAAACTGCCAGGAGAGAGGGGGCACACCTCATCAAGGGCACCTGCATAATGAACATTTGTATACCTAACCCTGAATTGTACCCCACATCTTCAAAATAAAAAAATTGTTTTAAAAGACTAATACCTTAACATCTTGGATCTACAAGGAACTCAAACGTGCTGAAAAGAAAAAACAAACAACCCCATTATAAAATGGGCAAAAGATATGAACAGACACTTCTCAAAGGAAGACATCCGAGCACCCAACAGACACATGAAGAAATGTTCAACCTCACTAATCATCAGGGAGATGCAAATCAAAACCACACTGAGATACCACCTAACTCCAGTCAGAATGGCAGTTATCAACAACTCAAAAAATAATAGCTGCTGGAGAGGGTGTGGCGAAAAGGAAACACTTCTACACTGTTGGTGGGAGTGTAAACCAGTGCAACCTCTGGGAAAGCAGTGTGGCGATTCCTAAATGCTCTAAATATCAACCTCCCATATGACCCCGCAATCTCCCTGCTGGGAATATATCCTGAAGAACTCATATCACTCTATAAAAAAGATACCTGCACACGTATGTTTATCACAGCATTGTTCACAACAGCAAGAACCTGGAAGCAACCATGATGTCCATCAAAAGAGGACTGGATTAAAAAAATGTGGTACATATACACGATGGAATACTATGCAGCCATAAA